>NW_004797389.1:589848-643022 GCF_000002075.1 Aplysia californica
TCAAGTCAGCTGGGTCACGCTATCGGTCAATATATAAGTGCGGAAGATTAGAGGCATTACATGAGAGTAACGAACACAAAAAAAGAAGGAGGAGAGATAAAGACGATAGACGTTCGATAGAAAAGAAGAAGCAAACCACACCAGAGCACCCGCCAACAACTCATCAAAATGGCACGTGGCAGAGCCTTACACTAATCAGTGGATAAGTACAATTTGAACACACTTCACCCAAAGGTCAACAGCATCTCTATATGATGAAGACACACACACATAAACCCAATAGCTTTCTGTCTGAAAAGTATCATTACTACTAGACACCATGCAGCTTTTCTCAATTGCCGTGACAAAAACAGTGATCAATGTGTTAGGTTATTACATATATGAAAATGGCTTCAAAGGGAACAAATATGTCTACTGTAGGCATACAAAATTTTGATATAATAATATATTTATATAAAGGTCTTTTTACGACAGAAATCTCTCAGTCTCTCCCTCTCAACCCCACCCACCCTCAACTCCCACCAAAAATACACCACCCAAGCTAATTCAAGATCAAAAACTAAAGTGACAGCAACCATAGTATAGCCAACAACAACACCCAGACACAAGGCTGTAGTTCTACAATCTTTTTACTTCGCAACATCCAAGAAAGAACAAACATAGTCCGGAAACAGAAGCTGCTGGACACCACTGAACACACAGATACATACATACATACATACATCTATGAATGAGATAAAAATCTGTACAGAGCAGCTACACACGATGCATTGCTCAAAACACAAGCAGCTTACTAATGGCAGCCTGACACCACCACGTCCCCAAACTTTCCAGATCAGAATACAGCGGACAGGGGAAAACCATGGTCAAGTCGTTCGCTGTGCTTTGATGGGGTAGACGTTTTAGTCTCAGTAGTAAGTGTTTTACGGCACTCGCAACACAAATAAGGTCATATAAGTGCCGAAGATTAGAGGTGTTACAAGAGAGGAACAAACACAAAAAAGAAGGAGAGAGATAAAGACGGTAGATGTTTGTTAGGAAAGAAGGAGCAAATCACGCCAGAGCACTCGCCAACCACCCACTGGGGTAGACAAACTAATACGAGCTACAAAGACTTATGAGAACGGTCTGCTGCAAATGAACGCACTTTTCCACGAACCTCCAAATCCAAAGGAGGCAAACATTCTTAAAACTAGAAGGACTAAAATGTACAAAACATTTTATTTCTCTGTTCCTATCATGGCATGAGGACATTTTTACTTGCACAGAGCGTGACAATTACATTGAAAATTCTCTTATGCAGTTGCGAGCGCCGTAAAACCTCTACTAAAACAAAACGCTTCTGTAGAAACGTCACCACACCCCCCCGCAGCCACAGACAACCGACCACTCAACTCCGAGATGAACAAAACGTCGCTTGGGCTATATTTGAGTTATGTGCAGTCCTTATGCATCACTTTATATATTGGGACCCAGGTTTTCCACCGTGTCCCAATAATGATTTTTAAATGGCAATCTGACCGGACAGTTCAGTAATGGTCTTGGGTCTGCCATATCCGTGGACATCACTTTATATCGAGAAAAAAATCCCCCCCCCCCCCCAACATCTAAAATTGTTTTTCAGAGGCAATCTGCCCGAGACTGGTGGCAACATGACCATTCAGATCAACAAGATAGTGTTGAAAAAACCCCAACAAAATCCCACCCCCTCCCCCAAATAACTATGAACAAGGGACTCCCCCTACCCCCTCACCCCCAAAACAACCCAAGAAGGACCTAACTGACCAATCCGCACATGTGAGAACACACATCTGTCTGCTCAAGCTGTTTTGACAAAAAAAAAACAGACCGGCTGATGAATCGAGTAATGAACACATATTTCCATATATATATCCATCTCCCTTTATGATCATGTCAATGATTTAACGATTTCCTTTTCATCACCCACACCGACTCGCGACGGATTAAAAATAAAGCCTAAAAATCTAAGGGAATTCCTGAGCATCTAAGACGACTTACACCTGGCCGAGACGAAATGTGACACTTTTCTAAATATATATATAATATATACACAACGAGGCCGCCTCCCCCTCCTCCTCCACGTAAGGGACGAGACAACGTATGTACAACATTTGACAATGTCGAACTCCAACATAGACAAGAAGATGTGACACTGGTAGCAAGATATCTACAAAAGGAAGCACAAACAAAACAAAAAACACGTAAAAGTCAAAGAAAGGAAAGAGACTCATCTATCGACCCCAAAGGAACAAAAATAAACAACACGTTACGGACACATCATATTTCACCACTTATCTCTACCCGACACACCGACAGAAATTTTTTTTTTTTTAATTCGACAAGGAAAATGAGAGAAGAGAAAGCCACCCTAACAAATCTGACTTTGAAGAAAAATAGTTTGCTGAAAGTCCTTTCAATTATAAGCACAGATTTTACCATTAGACACATCTTCACCGAATGTCTAGACTTTGGAGAGATCCGAAGGAAATATTATAAATGCAAGAAATTGCAAGACATTTTTTCCGTCGTTGGTCCCAGCAAAATTTTGAATTTTATGAAGGCCTTTGGCCTTTATGGCAAATTTTTAAGTGAAGTCGTACTATTTAAAATTTTTATTGTTACTTATAAGAGTTGTTTTAAATCGCAAATATATTTACACAGAATTTTAATATTTGAGCATTTTAAAGTCTAATAGCTAACCAATCGTGCAGTGAGCTTTTGCGAAAGTAAACAACTTGTGTTTCGCGCGCTCGTATGACCTTACGCAGTTGCGAGCGCCGTAAAACCCTATACTACTACTACTGAACCCTCTTCATTATACTGACAGGTTTACCCAATGCACGAAGAGAAGCCCTCTGGGGGCTCTAATGGCCTAGAGGTTAAGGTGTTGACCTCTCATTCAAAGGTCCCGGGTTCGAATCCGGGTAGCGACCAAAACATTTTCTTCTCTAAAATTGTCTCCTTTCACCTCCTTTCCTGCTCTCTAGCAATGTTCTGTTGTCTGCTTTCATTTCCACTTTCTGCCCCCACCCCCTCCTCTGGGCTCCTGACTCTTTCTGCAGCCTTTCTACTGCTACTCCTTGGCCCCTCCTTACTGCTGTCTTTCTGCCACACCCCTGATCTTCTGGTAGGAAAGATCTACACCTAGCCTTCTCAGACAAGGGCGAAAAATCTCGAAGGGCCCGTGTGCAAGTTGCGCACGTTAAAGATCCCTTGGTGGTCTAAAATCGATAAGGGTAGGCTTCGGCCGCCGCCCGCGCAAAATTCAAAATTTCCTACCAACTGAAAATATTAGGTGTGTCCCACGCGCTCACATGACCTATGCAGTTGCGAGCGCCGTAAAACAATTTACAAAAAAAAAGAAGCCCTCTATATGATATTAACACACTATCCCCCCCCTCCCTCCTCATGTCTCAACTACAAACACCTACACTGCTGCCACCATTACTACCACCTACCACTACCTGCAGCAAAAAATGGACAGTGGAAAAAGTTTCATTTTAGTGAGAGTTTTACAGCACTAGCAACACATAAAAGTCACATAAATGCTTAAGATTCGAGGTGTTTCAGGAGAGTAATAAAGAAAAAAGGAGGAGGAGAGATAAACGAAGATAGACATTAAACAGGAAAGAAGGAGCAAAGCACACTCTAAAAACCCACCATCTTACGTCTAAACCTCGTTAGCTGCACTTTAAAAAAACACTGGACGCATACATAGAGAGAAAAGTCAGCTTTTACACTCATAAGAACAAGCAAACCAAACAAATCCACAAACAAAACACAACAAACCAAAAAACAAAAATTAAAAAATGGCGAAACAAGGTATACAAAGAAAAAATTACAAACTGCTACAAAAGTCAGTATTATTTACAGGAAGAAAAACAAAAACAAAGAAAGGCTGGGAGGAATAGACGGAAGTATGACAGTCCATGACTCCCGTAATGAACACCAGTTACAACAGAAACGAGGTTAAAAATGTGGTGCCGGTAAAATAACAAGTTAGTCGTACATACCAATACAACACAGTACATCAACTCCTCCCCGGCTGGCTCCTAGCCCTCGATGACCAACAAAAAATGTACATGTACAATATGATAAGAAAAAGACGAGCGTAAAACTATGACATCTGACATCTACAAAAAAACAATCCCCCACAAAATAAATTCCCAACCCATGTGCCTGATGACCCACCCACGTTACCAGAAATAATAAATAAAAAGCCGACAAAGTTCATTTATAATAATCCTGTACACATACCAAACAAGTCTTGAGTCGTCAATAATAACATGGCAAACACAACTAAACAACAAGAGAGTTAATGAAGTGCGACACCCTTCTCTCTCTCCCTCAAAAGACATCCACGGACTTGAGAGAGAGAGAGAGAGAGAGAGAGAGAGAGAATGTGTGTATGTATTGTGTGTGAGTGTGGTAGATGCCTACTGTCGTCTAGCAAACTGTCACGCTAGAACCCCCCCCCCCCCCCCCCCGAGGAACTGACGCGAAACAACACAGAGACGCAAGCCATGGCAACAGTGGACTTTGCTTAACATTTTGCTTCCTGGAATAGCTGTTTTCGTACATGTGAGCCCTACACTAGACACATTGAGCACATCACTGCGATAAAATCAATCCCGATAAATCACATACTGGGATATCATATCTTTTTGTATTCCTTGACCATATCGTAAAGAAGGTTGGAAACAAACGATTTAAAAACCCTGGCTATTTTTAGCTGACCAACCACCCTGTCTGACCAATTTCAGATAATTCTTTAAGTTCAAAAGAAATGAACCGATACAGATTAAGGATTGAGAACTGATAGTACGAAGCCCTTCAGAATTTCAAATCAACTTTTCTGAGCCCAAAATATTTTTTTTTTTGTGGGCATTTTATTATAAATACAAAATTGTCCTTTTCTTCTCACACACTGGAAAAATGCCAGGAGCACGCATCCTAGAAATAAAAGCTTATAAGTCTTGGATACCACTGCTTGTACTTGAAAAACACCTCCGTAATATTTGCTAATCCGCTTTTCACGATGCCCTGCGGTAAGAAGGACAGTAAAGCTATAGATCCATCTAGGCAATAGCTGCCTGCTGGTCTTCTTCCGTCATAGCATTTCAAGACTTCCACATCTCGCCTGATCAAGATCAGGATCAAAGTCTGATGACGTTGACACCGTTGCCCCCCGTATAGTTTGGGATCTGGGTTCAGCGTGTCATTAGTTAATCAATATCTTTTAATTTGCTCCTCAACACAGTGTTAAGCAAAAGTCCACCGTGTTCGCGGCATTCACTGGGCAGCTCCAGGCTGACAGATCTCGCTGTAACGGTTCTCATTACTGTTGTTATCGGCCCAGTCTCGGTTTTCCGTGACGTCTCCTGCGTACATGGGAGTTCTAGAGGAACCACGCCCACAGCTGCACAAACTGATGGCTGTAAAGTACTCAGCACTTCCTCGTCATGATCATCATCTTCATCAACACGCCACCGTTCACTTGTTTCTTGACCGCCTGCGACCCCCCTCGCTGCCACTCGATGTCTCCCCTCTTTCCACAACTGTACGGTAATAAGGCCAATCTGGCAGGGACTTTTTCAGCAGGTCCTTGAACACTTGCTCCACCTCCCTCATGCACTGGAACACTTCACTGTCCGGCTGTGGAAAAAGGAAGGGAATGTTATAGTTAGCATTTTACAGCACCAGCAACACAATTAGATCATCATAAAATAAGGGCTAAAGAAGTGTTACAAGAGTGTAACAAACAAACAACAAAAAAAGAAGGAAGAGAGATATAAGATGACAGATGATTGATAGAAAAGAAGGAGCAAACCACACCAGAGCACCAGCCAACCACCCACAAGGAAAGTAAGTTAGAAAACAATAATGACAGTTGCAGTGGAACTGCTGTAATGGCCATTCAAGACTATCACCCGTACAAACAACCACTCCCCACTCCCCTGCCGTGTGTTTTTTCAGCATTACAGTGACACTACACCGTTCACGTCGCCTATCTACAATAACTACTTTTCTCCTTTAGTTTTGTAAGAGTTTTACGGCAGTTGCAACACAATGAGGTCATATAAGTGCCGAAGATTAGAGGTGTTACAAGAGAGTAACAAACACAAAAAAGAAGGAGGGGAGATAAAGACTATAGATGTTTGATAGGAAAGAAGAAGCAAACCACACCAGAGCACCCGCCAACCACCCACACTTTTCTCCTTGACAACGGGCCGCCGTCTTGGGACAATTTCTACTGCACTGACAAAGAAAAGTAGCAAAAAGTCAACACATGACAAATAACTTTAAAAAATTTCATTTCAAGATTCGTAAGACGTAAGTCTTTCCGCACCAGCACCATGACCACAAGACAAAAGAACAAACCCCGAGCCCTTACCTTGTTGTAACTCTCAGCATTCTCAAACACCAAGGCCGCGTCCTCGATAAACTCCTGGGGCGATGCGTAGCTCAGGCGGGCACATTTCTTCTGCATGGTCTGGAAATCCATGGGCTTCTTGATGAGCAGGTGATAATCAGGGACCTAGGGGAATCACAACATCACCATAAGGACTCGGTCACTAAACGGCACACATGGGAAGCAATCGAGAGAGGAAGTGATGTAGAGCCCTTTGATCGATAATTTTCAGTAAAACGGTGCACAGAAATCAAGTGTTTTCAAGGACATAAAAAGCACCGAGCGAGAAGAAAAAGAAAAGAAGAAAAATAAAAATAAAAATAAAATAAAATTCATATGTACAAATGTTTTAAACTAGTACAATCACCAAAACGCCAGTGCGGAGAGGCGGACCAAACTGTTGAACACATCCTTCAGCACTGCAGGACACACAGAGCCCTGAGACAGGAAACGTGGCTAACCCCACTGACGCTGCAAGAGAAGCTATACGGGCCGACAGATGAACTGAGCAGGACGGCCCAACTTATGACAGATACCAGACTTCAAGTGTGAAGCGATCGAGAAGAAGAAGAAGAAAATAAAATAAAATTACCCAACGAACAGAAAACTGTTGGGTTCTTCGATGAGTACCACCATCGTGACACACATTACGACACCCAAGCACACCGACTGCAAAGACAGCACAACACAAGGCCCACAATCACTCAAGTCTCGCGGCGAATAGCCAAGAGCGAATCTAGACATATCAAAAATACAGTGGAGACCACCACTCAAACAAAATCTTATGGGTCCGCTGGAACCCCCCGTTTTGGCAAGGTTGCTCAAATAAAATAAAATAAAAAGATAAGCAATTTTCTTTTCTTTCAGTTTACTGCTGTGCTTTTTTTTTAATGAATCGTGTATGGTTGAACACTTCGCCATCACAAGGCTCAGATAGTAAAAACCCTTGCCATCAAGGCAAAGGCATTTTAATAATAATAATAATAATAATTGCGTTTATATAGCGCATACCCATGCTCAAGAGCTTGCTCTATGCGCTTCACAACCATTATTACCCCAGCAGACCCTCTGAAAACACTCAGAAACATTCTCAGCTTCCGCGGAAGCATACAGTGCAAGCTGCGGATTTCAAGCGCTCAAACACTATCAAACTGACAAGATCTTTCACTGTCTATAGCTGGGTACCCATTCCCACCTGGGTGAAGTGAGGAAAATTTGTGCAAAGTGCCTTTCCCAAGGGCACAACGCCGGGCCCCTGACGGGATTCGAACCCATGACCTTACGGTTGCAAGTCCGAGAGCCTAACCACTAGGCCACCAACGCCTTTGGGGAAAATCCAAAAGATACTGGGCGGTAAACATCGTCGATCGGCGATGTGACGGCAAAGAGTTAAGCAGACCGCACTATAGAGGGAGAAAGTGACCTCACCTGTTTCTTGTCCACAGGTTCCAGGAATGGCCAGCTGGACTTGTGCTTCATGGCTCTGGCCAGCACATCCTCACACAGCTGCAGGAGGAGGAGAAGAGAATTGGTTTTTTAGTTTTGGGATGACGACAGCAGCAAAACATGACACAGAGGACATTCTTGGGCGAACCACAAAACACATCATGTATGAACTAATGCATAATAATTTAAAAAATAATAATAATAATTTGTCCAACATAAATTGATGATGACCTAAACAGATGGGTGGCGGGGAAAGATCAGGGAAACGTGGCTTTTTTAGCGCATCCGAGCAACGGAAAGAATGGAAAACAATGATCGCCGATGTCTGTCGCAGATCTGGCACTGGGTGATGATGAAAACAATAAGAGATAATCGGCAAAATATAGTTAAGCAAAAAAAAAAAAAAAATTTTAATGAACAAATGAATCACTTTAAGCGTACAAGATTGAAATTCGACTTGACTACACTTAAGGGAAAAAAGCATTAAAAGTAATTTTTTTTTTTTAACCCAAAAACCCGAAAAAATCTATCAGACATACCGATAGTTCAGAAGGTCCTCTCCGCGACTGCCTCGACTGAGGGGTGGTCGACGCCGGCGACTCTCTCTGCCCTGAGCTTCTGGAACGCGCGGAAGAACGGCCGCCACTCTGCGGCGTCTTGCTCTTACTGTTGCTGCTCTGGCCGCGCCGACTCCGAGATCTCGACTGTGCCCTGGTCGGCTGTTCCTCCTCTTCTTCCTCCTCCTCCTCCTCGCTCTCCTCCTCCTCACTGGCCGTCACATCCTGCCTGTAGTTCTTCTTCGGGGCAGCTGAAAAGAAAACAAAAGTTACAAAATACAGTCCAGCCTAATATAACAGCCATATGTCCAAGACGATCCCATGTACAAACAAAACAACAACTTCGAACTTTTTCCCTTGTGTTTTTAAATAATATGACGCTGTCCAAAACGAGTACCCGTCTCAAATAGTCAGTCTTCTCCTCGACAATGGGATGCTGTCTTGGACAACAAGTCCAACCATATATAACACCACCATATAATCAGTCACTCGTTACACCTTTCTCAATTCCATTTACCCCCCCCCCCCCCCCGAAATCTAATAGAAAACCAGGGCCAATCCCCAAATGATCTTGATTTTAAAATAAGCATGCATCATGTTCTTTGTAAAGCACGACAAGTTGACTCTTAAAGATGAAGTGAAGTTTCAACAAGGATATCTCAACGAGCATCAGGAAAAACGGAAAACAAATTACTTACATCTGCGAGAAAACTTGCCCCTCCTCCTGCCGCTCAGCCCGTTCTTACAGTCGGAGCATTCCCAGACGCCTCTGTAAAGTGAATGATGGAAACGGAAATACAATCAGTCTGTAGGGAGGGGGGTGTCTGTGAGTGTGTGTATTCTTTTGTGTTGTGTGAGTGTGTGTGTGTGTTTTTTATGTTGTGTGTGTGTGTGTGTGTGTGTGTTTTTTGTGTTGTGTGTGTGTGTGTGTGTGTGTGTGTGTGTACGTGTGTGTGTTTTTTGTGTTGTGTGAGTGTGTGTGTGTTTTTTTTATGTTGTGTGAGTGTGTGTGTGTTTTTTGTGTTGTGTGAGTGTGTGTGTGTGTGTGTGTTTTGTGTTGTGTGAGTGTGTGTGTGTGTGTGTGTTTTGTGTTGTGTGAGTGTGTGTGTGTGTGTGTGTTTTGTGTTGTGTGAGTGTGTGTGTGTGTGTGTGTGTGTGTGTGTGTGTGTGAGTGTTTTTTGTGTTGTGTGAGTGTGTGTGTGTGTGTGTGTGTTTTTTGTGTTGTGTGAGCGTGTGTGTTTTGTTTTGTGTCGTGTTTGTGTTTTGTTGTGTTGTGTGAGTGTGTGTGTGTGTGTGTGTTTTGTGTTGTGAGGGTGTGTGTGTGTGCGTGCTTGCAGAGCTGGGTACGCCTGACCTTAAAGTCATTCCATACACAAATAGATCATTTCAAAAGGTGGGAGACAGCAGATACACCAAGGTAAAAATATCGCAACTGCCAATCTAAATAAGTTGAGGCCAAAGATAGTAAATAACAAGATGGGCCACTCAGCCAAAAAAGTGTCCGCAGGAAGTATGCTCTTTGCTTCAGATGGCGCTGCAGTCTGTTTTGAAGCTCTCTTTCGTTTTTCCAGAAGAAGAATAGGAATAGCACCTCCTTGTGTGCGCAGATCGACTGCTGTCCATCAGCAGTTCGGGTACGTTCAGTGCGGAGTTTTAGGTTTTTAAAAATTTTAATGACCTCTCGTCTTTCATTCTAAAGTCAAATTAAACGAAGAAAACCATCACCCTTTCCTCCGGAAGAGGTTTTTTGTCAGCGTAACCATTTTAAAAAAGCGTTCTTCCGAAATTTATCCCAAAACTTGCTAGTTTCACTTTGATTTTTAAAAACTCAAGTAGGGTAACTCTGTTCGCAAAGAGTGCGCTTTTGTGAAGAGGGCGCCACTAAATTTTGAGGACACTTTTTCAATTGGCTCAAAGAGAGAAGTGGCCCCTCTTGTTATGTACTATCATTGTTGAGGCCATCTATTCCATACGCTGCAGTTTGGCCAGAGAAGATGTCAACAACAACAACACCCTCAAAACCCCAACTTTGATACTGAATGCAAACATTCAACTGGAAACAGGGAGTCGATGCGGCGCTTCTCTTGATTCTAAATGCAAATATTCAAATGGAAAAAGGACTCCAAAAGCGTCTCTTAATTTTAAACGCAAGCATTTGACTGGAAAGAGGAGTCAATAAGCTTGTCTTAATCTTAAGAGCAAACATTCTAATGGAAACATAGACAATTAATAACACCCTATGTTCACCCCCCGGGGCAGTGCTACGGACTGAAGTGTCTTTAGGCCATTTCCAAAGGGAAACTTGAGTTCTTATGCACAGTAGAATTGTAATTGTAAATGGGCTGATTCATCAATGTCATGCTTATAGCAGCGCTTGAACTGCAACAAGGAACTGCTGCCTTTTCTTTCTTAATCCTTACTATCGTCATTTCCCCCCCTCTACTTCTTCTGTATGTCTGTCACACTCTTGTGACCCTCTATTTCCGCGGAGCCTTGATAGTCGAAGCAGAGCCAAAAAACACAAATTTGATAAAATTTCACAAACCTGCGGAAAAAAGCAAGTTTCTTCACTTTGATTATTTTGACGAGAGCTTGATTCCACCACGCTGCCTCACATACGCAGTTGCGACCGGTGTAAAAACCATACTAAAACTACAACTAAAACTACCCACTGTAGCCATCACCGCTCTCGGCGACTCACCTGGGCGGATGTCTCAGGGGTGGGTCGTGACACTGTGTGTGGAATGCGGCAGGGCACTTGGAGCATACCACCAGTTTCTCTGAGCCGCCACACTCCCTGCACGCATCCTCTTTCTCTTCCTCCTCCTCCTCATCACTTTCAGACTAGACGAGAAATAAAAATAGTAACATTTTGGCGCATTTAGAAAGATACTCAAGACGTCTGGTTCATTGATGTTTCGCAAACAATTTGTCAACAAGGTACATGATATTTTTTTCAAATTTGCATAAACATCTATATTTGCATTTTAAAAAAGAGGACATTTTTTTTCTAATCAACGCCACTATAATTTACGTGCAGATATTTCTAATCAACACCACTATAATTTATATGCAGATATTTCTAATCAACACCACTATAATTTATATGCAGATATTTCTAATCAACACCACTATAATTTATGTGCAGAAAATTTTCTTTTGTTAACCAACAAGAACGATCCCCTCCCCCGTATAAAACAGAACAGAGAAGAAGTATTGTGAAATTTAATATGAAATTTTATGAAACTCACTTCCATTGGACGTCGAATCGGTGGTCTTCGGGGCTGAAAGCAAAGAAAGAGGAAGAACATTGTGAACAAACTGGACACCATCTACAGAGGGAAACATTTCAAAACAAGGTATACCACCAATGACAAAAGAGAGAGAGAGAGAGAGAGAGAGAGAGAGAGAGAGAGAGAGAGAGAGAGAAAAAAGATTTCAAATTACAATCAAAAAAATTATTTAAAATTATGTATTACTGACCAATTTTAAACCAGGAAGGAAAGAAAAGAGCATTTAATTTATATTTTTTCCTTCCTTGACACCACCTTTTTTTTTTTACTTCAGAAGTGAAGGAATTACTGAAAGTTTACCAAAATGATGATCCCAATGAGTTAGTGCGTGTGTGTGTGTGTGTGTGTGTGTGCGTGTGCGCGAGCGCCCACACGTGTGCATGTGTGTGCAGTGACAATAGGATGCACTGCCATGACACATATTATTTGAAAACTACCAACTGCACTAAGTTTTGAACACAGAACCCCCTCGTAACTCATTGGCTTACCTTACAAGCAGGGCAGAACCAATCCCCACTGGGCAGCTTGGCCAGGGTGGGGCGCAGGCAGTACATGTGGAACGCCTGGTTGCACTCGTCGCACAGCAGCAGTCGGTCGTCGTCGCACTTCTTACGACAGATCTTGCATTTCTGAGGAAAACACAAGTTTTATATCTCTGTTTCAGTAAGAGTTTTACGGCACTTGCAACAAAATTAGATTGTATAAGTGCTGAATTTTTATTCATAGTAGAGGATAGGAAAGTAGCAAACCACATACCAAATCTAAAGCAGGCTCGCCAACTTTTTTTCAAAACCCAATCAGTAAAACATCAGATCACTTAACAACAAACAAAAATAAAAATTACATCAGATGAGACTTTTTTGGTGCAGTGAGCATGTGATAAGCCGATCAAATTTCTAACTGCCAAATCCAGGAGTCCAGCGAAATTCAGGACAGTTGGCAAGCTCATTAAAGAACAGCTTGTTTGAGTAAAAAGAAGCAAATCGAGACAATTTATAATGATTATTAAATGCGGGGCAAAAAGGAAGACAGACAGAAACAACAGAGGGAAAGAAAAAAAGTAGGACCTACCTGTGGCATGCCCTCCCAACCACCCATCTGCTAAAGAGACACAGAAGCAAGAAAAGCCCCAACAGACCACAGAACAGCGTTTGCAATCAGAGCAAACGAGCGAACGAACGAGCCTCACCGCGTTTTCTGCCGACTTCTCCCACTTGATGCACGTGTCCAGCACAGCCATCAACACGTGTAGCCTCGACATGGACTGACACTGCTCCACAGCTTCGCTCCACTCGCGCACGGCACGTTGATGGCGGTCCTCTTTCTCTGTCGACTTCCCAGCCTCACCGTTTTCATCTGTAAAACCCAAGTAATCTTGGATGAATAAAAATAGCTCTAGTCCACCAGAATGCGGGAATAAAGGGATGGTAGAGAAATTTGCTTTACTCATTTTGTGGCGAGCAATACTATCGTTAGTTTAGTTTTAGTAAGAGTTTTTCGGCACTTGCAACACAACAAGGTCATATAAATGTCGAAGATTAGAGGTGTTACAAGAGAGTAACAAACATGAAAAAGGAGGAGATAAAGATGATAGATGTTTGATAGAAAAGAAGAAGCAAACCACAAAACAGCACCCGCCAACCACCCACTTATACTATCGATAACCGGTTCTTCCATCTACAACTGATCATGAAACTTTCAATTAAAAAAAAAAAAATTTCAAACTATAGACCTAACATGAGACAATTAATTACATTTCAACAAAACCTTTCACCCTACAAATTCCGAAACAAAGAAAATTGACACATTCTCCACACAACAGGGAAACCAAGAGTCAAAACTACAAACCTTTCTCTTCCTCTTCGCTGCCAGGTTCTTCCTTCACCTCCTCATCCGTTGCCTTGACGACTGGCTTCATGAAACCCTGGAGAAACTTGTCCAGGATACCTTCTTTCACTTCCAACAGACTTTTGCCCTGAAAACAAACAACAACTCTTTCTTCAACTGACTAAAAGTACCAAATAGAACTATATTCTCACCCCACAGGGTAGGGATGGGTTTAAAAAAAGAAGAAAAAAAAAGAGTTAAAAATAAAAAAGGCTGCAAGAAGAAGACAAACTTTTTGTAACTGTTCTACACTAAATCTTTTCTTAAATCGGGAAGACTAAAATAAAGGCATTCAAATTCCTAAATCATGAAAAAATGAACTGGGAAAATAAAAAAAACAGTCCTGCCTACACCAGAGCGAAAAAACAACAACAAACAAAACAAGAAAACAAACAGCAACGACAAAAAACAAACAAAAAACTACCTAAACTTAGCATCAGTAAATGCTCAATCAGATTCATGTACAGCAGAAATTGTCCCAAACTGCCACCCATTGTTGAGGAGAAAAGTGGCTATCTTTGACAGTGTCACAAGTTGGTTTTTTTAATTCAAGAGGGAAAGGAAAGTGAGAAGGAAATATGTTTTCCCATGACTGTCTTGGACAGGAGGTGGCCATTTGAGCAGGTTCTTCTTTTGTTGTTTTAGTAAGTGTTTTACGGCACTTGCAACACAATAAGGTCATACAATTGCTGAAGATTATAGGTGACACGAGAGCAGAGAGTAACAAACACAAAAAAGAAGGAAGGGAGAAAAAGACGATGGACGTTCGATAGGAAAGAAGAAGCAAACCATACCAGAGCACCCGCCACCCACCCACTGAGCAGGTTCAGCTATATTTGTATCAAACAAAAGACCAGTGCCTTACCATAACGCTCATCTCCTTAGTGTCCATGAGACGGGACTCCCAAGCATCGAACTTGGGCACCCCGCCCAGACCCCCGTTCCGCAACCTCAGCTCCATGTCTGACAACTCCTTCTTGAAGCCAGCCACCATCTCCACATCGCCGTCAGAGTCGCGCAGTTCAAGATTCATTCTCTGTGCCTGAAGTACATATAAAATAAAAAGATGTTGTTAGCAATCCAGAAAATAAAAAGATAAAAGAGGTTTTTCCACAAGGGGGCAAAAACAAAACAATCAGGCAAGTTAGCATATTCTGCTGTGATATGAGTACCTTTTACAATCATTGGCCTTTGTGGCGTCGGTGGCCTAGTGGTTAGGCTATCGGACTCGCAACCGTAAGGTCGTGGGTTCGAATCCCGCCAGGGGCCCGACGTTGTGTCCTTGGGAAAGGCACTTTACACGAACTTTCCTCACTTCACCCAGGTGGGAAAGGGTACCCGGCTATAGACGGCGAAAGATCTTGTCAGTTTGTTAGTGTTTGAGTGCTTAATCGGCTGCTTGCACTGTATGCTTCCCAGGAAGCTGAGAATGTTTTGGAGTGTTCTATGGTCTGCTGGGGTAATAATATAGTGTAAAGCGCATAGAGCCTGCTGATGAGCGGGGATATGCGCTATACAAATGCTATCTATTATTATTATTATTATAATAATATTAACAAACAGAATCAAGCTCGTCAGTGAGCTCAGAAGTGGTATAGGTATCTTCCATTCATTATGATGTACAAAGAGAACTCTCCAAAGCACAGGACCAGGAGGAAGAAGGACTGGCCTGGAGCAAAAAAAGACAAGAGGACAACATTCCAGAAAAGAGAGCCCTGAAGCTTTGTTTTAGCAAGTTTTACGGCACTTGGTCATACAAATGCCGAGGATCAGAGGAGTTACAAGAAAGTAACAAACACATCGAAAAAAAAAAAAGAGAGATATGGAAGACAAAAGTTTGAAAAGAAAGAAAGAGCAAACCACACCAGAGATCCCCCCCCGCCAACCACCCACTGCCTGAAGCCGAGCAACACAATAAGACAGAGAATGGAGAAGGGGGCAGGGAGCTGGATGGTAAATTTAAATCATGTGTGAGAAAACAACAACTAACATCCGTAGAATTACCTGTATAATAGCCCTTGACATGTCATCGTAACGTTTCTTGATCTCAGTCTTGAGCAAACTCTCACGAATTCCCTGAGGGTGCAGGGCCTTGAGGAGTCCGTCAAGATCTTTCTGAGACTTGTACGTAAACCACAGGTTCTGTCCCGAGTGAGGTGCACTGGGAACATACAAACACAAGTTTTTGTTAACACTTATGAAAAAATAAATTCTTTTGTTTGTTTTAATAGAAGTTTTATGGCGCTCGCAACTGCATAAGGTCATATGAGCCCCGGAAGATTAGAGGTGTTACAAGGAAGTGACAAACATAAAGAAGGAGGGGAGTTAAAGACGACAGATGTTTGATAGGAAAGAAGGAGCAAACTACACCAGAGCACCCGCCAACCACCCACATAAATTTTTTGTCTTTGTAAAAATATATTTGGCATTCACAAAGAAACAGCACTTTACTATCATCTTTAATGGTGTCCATCGCACACTGGCCAACTCTAGAAATATTCAAGCTGCAAACTTTTCTAAGGACTGACCAAAGTATAGAAGAGTCTAAATCAATCATGTCACATCATGTTCAAGTAAATCAAAGTCGAGTTCAGAATTAGCCTCTACACATACCAATACTGCCATAATGAACATACTACCACCACACTGAACCATGCATCTGATGTGAATGTACATTTTGTCAGCTTTACTTGTCTTTTCATATTGAATTTTAATGAGAGTAATACATAAGTTAATTTTTTTTAATGTATACCCGCATGTGTTTTTAACGGTCCTGTACAGCAAAGAAAAATTCCCCCTCTGGGACAATAAAGTATTATCTTATCTTATCTTATATCTCACCTTTTCTCTATGAAATGTTTTTTGGTCTTGTAGACAACTTTGAGCGGAGTATTGCCAGTCTGGCTGACCACGGGTGATTTGTCGCTGGTGTCCATCTCATCCTCGGAGCTCTCGTCGACATCATCATCGTCGTCCAGCTCGTCTTTCCTAGCCTTCAGTTTACCCACAGAGTAGCTGATGCAGTCACCAATCCACCCTGCACGAAAGACATCAAGTAATGAATAAAGTGAAAGGAGCTTTAACTTTTTTTAAAAGAAACAAGCAAACACCCCCCCCCCCCCCCCCGAGCCCAAATCCTGAAAAGCATATCATCATTGAAATACAAAGATAATGCCCACACAATAACAAATACTGTGCCCACATCTTTGAAAAATGTCAAAAAGAAAACCTGGTAGTAGAAACCAGCAACCAAAGCAAGTAAGCAAACTTCAACAATCTGGTTGCCATGTGGTTTAGAAAAAACGCATCACTCCAGTAACAATAATCAACCATGAAAATGTTAAACAACTTAACTTGAAAAAAATAAAACAGACAGAGGTTCACTGTGGTATATTCTGTTTCAGATCAAGCAAAAAGAAGCACATCCACACTACTATAATGGTCGTCTAGCGCTGAGAAGAAGCAAGACTGATAGACGGAAATAACAGACTTTTTATCATCAGCTGACCCGAATTAGGGATGTGTAGTACACATTCTTCAATTCCCGATGTGTTTGAGTTACCCGTGCCCGACTATATTAAAAATAAAAACAGTTTATCTTTGTCTGTTTTAGCAGAGGTTTTACGGCGCTCGCAACTGCATAAGGTCATATGAGCGCCAGAAGATTAGAGGTGTTACAAGAGAGTAGCAAACATAAAAAAGAAGAAGAGGAGATAAGGACGACAGATGTTTGATAGGAAAGAAGGAGCAAACCACACCAGAGCACCCGCCAACCACTCACACAGTTTATCTTATCAAGTAATCTGACCACAGATGTTATGTTATATTATATAACACATTACAGACCTTTTTCGACATAGAGGCCTGGAGTGGTGTTTGTGAACACCCAGTAGCGGTCATGGTTACGGTCAGTGCCAATCGGGTCCTGCCGCAGCACCATGCGGGCAAGAGAGATGGCATCGTCCATCTGTTCCTGGCGTTTCCGCTCTTTCTCTCGTTTTTTCTCCTCCTACGTAGGTGAAATAGAAAGAAAAAAAATACAACTGTGTTTATCCTGATCATGTATGTTAAGTCAAAGACTACACTCAATAAACAACAAATTGAAAACTTCCATACGATAGGAAAAGGTTTAATTAGATTTCATCGATCTTTTATGAAAGGCATTCACTGGCGAGCAAGAAACAAAAAAGTAAAAATATGAAACATTGTCTTGAGTCAAAGAACTTACTACACTATCTGATAGTCAAAGAACTTACTACACTATCTAATAGTCAAAGAACTTACTACACTATCTTACCAAAGCTGTTACTATTTTACAAAAGTGATTGTAAAAGAAGAAGTAAAGGCCAAGACAGAAAGCAGTACAGAGCCAGATTTTAAAAGCCAGAAATGGTTGTTGCCATATTACTAAAAAAATCAGTACAACAACAGAGACTTTTTGTGAGGAAAAGACGCAGTCAACACAGAGAAGTACCCACACAATTCTGAAAGCGAGGATCACTTGTGAGAGAACAGATAAAAGAAAAAGGAGAGGGGAGAAAAAGAAGAAGAAAAAGACTGCTGGTTTTAGTAGAGGTTTTACGGCACTCGCAACTGCATAAAAGGTCATATGAGCGCCAGAAGATTAGAGGTGTTACAAGAGAGTAACAAACATAAAAAAGAAAAAGGGGAGATAAGGACGATAGATCTTTGACAGGAAAGAAGAAGCAGACCACACCAGAGCACCCGCCAACCACCCACAAAAAGACTGCAAACCTGATACTCTTTCTCCCGGAGAGCTGCCCTCTGTCTCTCCTGCTGCTCCTTCTCCGCTGCCGCTTTAGCCGCGAGAACCCTGCGGCGCTTGACGATAGAACCCCAGTTGTTACCCTCCTCCCCGCTGTCTTCTGCCTCTTTCCCGTAGAAAGTCAAAATGTTGACGCCATTCTCCTTTATTTTCTCATCCTTCTCATCGTTGGATCCTTTCTCTTCTCCGTTTACTCTGTTCTCGTCTTTCTTCTGAGCTTTATCATCGCCTGCGCTGGAGGTTGAAGCTTTTCCATCGCCAGATGTTTGTTTCTGAGACTTCTTTTGCGCAGCCAATTGCTTCATTTGAGTAGTTTTCTCTTTCCTGTAATGCCATGAGAAAAATCGAATTAAACCACCACTATAACAATTTTTAGAAAAAGTATTTCTCAGTAAATATGTTAATTCTAAAGATTTCATCAGACGAAACAAAATGAAAAAAAAGGAAGTTTTAGTTTTTATTTTTAGTTTAGAGTATTACAGCACTTGAATACAATAAAGTCATATAAGTGCCGAAGATTAGAGGTCTTACATGTAGCAATGACAATGAAAAATTAAATTTTCATCCGAATTGCTTAAAAATGGGCTTAAATGAAACTAGAGTAAATTCTAAGAACTGTGGTTTTTAAATTTTAAAAATCCATTGATAAATAAAAAAGTTATTGGGATTTTTGCTTGCAAAATGTTGGAGGACCTTCATATAGGAAAAAATCGCCAAAATGTGGGACATGTTTTGATGTATTTTGAGGAAAAACTGTTCATAAGTCAGTAATGAATTGGAGCATATGAATGAAACTTGGCATCTCCATGTGATTTTTAGTGCCAAATCTAGTTCTGCTATCACTTTTTCGTTGTCTTCATTACTTTGGATCTTAAACACTGATATTTGCGTGAAATTTGTTGAATTGCGTGACATCGTTTTTACCGCGACGCGATCACCCCTTCTAAAACTCAGTAAAGCGCTATCGGGAAAACCCGCGATGTAGTCATCGGTGACCCATTTGGTTATAGGCAGCCAATCACATGCCGCCTAGCAATCACGCGCCTCTTGCATGCCGGCACCTCGCGTTTTGAATGCGCGATTAAGTTTCTAGATCTAGTGTTTTATCAATGGGTGGGTGGTAATTTTAAGTTGGTACGGAAAATCTACTAAACGCAGAGATCTGAAATTTTACAGCAATAAAGAAGACATGTGGGGCGCTTGTGTGGTCGGCGATCAACCCGCTGCTCCGCTTAGTTTTCGAACCGCAGAGGAAATTCTCACAAACACGGCAATATCTCCGGTTCTAGTAATCGTTCGGGATTGTACGCTGGCATGTCGTTAGTTTAACCTTTCCTCTGGTTGGTTGCCGAGTTTCATTGATTTTCGTCCAGGAGTTTTCCCGTAACTAAACTTAGAAGAGAGTCACTTCTGATTCCGAGCGGCCCAAAAAATACCCCTCGCGCGGAGGCCGATTTCCGGCACAAGGCGCAGCGGGCGATTGGCATTGCTATTACATGGGAGTAACAAAAAAGAAGGAGGAGAGATCAGGACGATAGACATTTGGTTAGAAAGAAGGAGCAAACCACACCAGAGCACCCGTCAACCATCCACAACCCATCAACTGCTTACAAAGACATGACATAAAATTGGGCACAAACCACCCACAACCCATCAACTACCCACATAGACATGACAGAAAATTGGGCACAAGAAAACAGCCCACCCGCCACTAGGAAGACTCACCACAAGGCACTGGCCTTCCCCTGCTGCTCCTCCATGTAATCCTGCACAGAGTACGTGTCCAGCACGCGTGAACACAGCGCCTTCAGCACGCACAGCTTGGGCTCCAGGTCCAGCTGGTAGAACTCACACTCATGGAGACTCTGAATGTATTCCTGTGGCTGAAACGCAAGAGATGGGGACTTGTTAGGTTTTTTAAAAAAAGTATTAGTAAGTGTTTTACGGCACTTGCAACACAATAAGGTTATATAAGTGCCGAAGATTAGAGGTGTTACAAGAGAGTAATAAACACAAAAAAGAAGGAGGGGAGATAAAGACGATAGACGTTTGATAGGAAATAAGAAGCAAACCACACCACAGCACCCGCCAACCACCTACCTTGTTAATCTGAATACAAGGAGCTCACCTAAAGAGCAAAAGTAACTGGTACAATTCCTAGGCTGAGGAAGGTGGCCAGGTGATAATTAAAATGTTTTTCCACAGCTTTCATACAGCTAATCCACCTTTTCTCAGGAAAAACTCAAAACATTCCAAACGAGAATTGAACACAATTCAAACATCTTTGCATTCGGAAGACAAGGAAAATTTTTTCTCTTCCCGCAATATCCCCCCCACACATGGTAACCTGACCGTTGACCAGGTGCCCAGCTTTCATAATCAGCAACACTGAGTCTTGTAGGCTGTAAAATTTCATCAATAAAAACTTATATTCTGCTTCGTTCTCAGTGACAGTTATACAGTCAATCCGGTGGTGCCCACAAATGCGTTTTCACAAAAACAAAAAAAATCTGCTTCCCAACTGAGTTGACATCATCCATCAAAACAGGCCAAAAACATTTATAGGGAAAGAATCAATACACTAGAATGTAGACAAAACAAAAGTTAGATATATATCACTTCCTTAGAATTACAAAAAAGTTCTATCCTACATTTTTTGCCGTTTTGAATTACTAAGACCACAAGGTCAGAAACCAACTATTATCTTATCTACTCTATCAAAGTCGTCAGATTATTCTGAGTCGTTACCACGATATTCAAAGAACTGTATTCAGAAAAGCACGACATGTGAAACTCAAAATTTTCAACGTCAAGTTTCTCAAAACTTGGTACTGAACAGAGAGAACTTTGTAATTCTAGGGTAGCTATATATATTTGTGTCTTACCACATCTCCATCATCTTCGTCGCCATTGTCGCGTAAACAGAGTCTGACCAATTCAGAGGCGGTGAACGAACTAACTGCGACGTCAGACAGCTGTGTGCGGAACTCTTTGTACTCCTGGAACACGGGGAGAAAAAAGTGATTTTTAAATTTAGTTTAAGTAAGCGTTTTACTGCACTTGCAACACAATTTATTAAGGTCATATAAGTGACAAAGATTAGAGGTGTCACAAGAGGGAAATAAATACAAAAAAGGAAGAGATAAGGACAAGAGGGTTTTTTTTATAGGAAAGAAGGAGCAAACTACAACAGCACCCACCAGCCACCCACAATAAGTATAAGTGAAGGCAGAGTAAATCATCAACAAACAAAGCGTCAAAATACCCATGATCTCTCATCGAAGATTTAAGATTTGAAATATTTATATTGCCAGTTGTTCAACAAGACGCAACATTGACAGCAAAGATTTAATAATAATTCACTTCAAATAGATGCACTTGGACACGATAACGGTCATTAAGTTACGTTTATTAGTTACGTTAAAGTATAAGACTGATAGAAACAACAGAGGGATTATAAAGTAAAGAAGTACGCCAACAAATCGCATCCACATATATTGTTGAAGAAAACAAAATACAAAAAGAAGAACAATGATAGGAAAAAAAAAACCCCAGCATAACAAAACGTTCATCAGCCAGCCACCCATCCGTTGAGGTAAATTTGAGAAATTCATCATCATTTGAGGAAAAAATAATCCAGGAAACAAAACAAAAAAAACAAAAAAAACCACCTTAATGAAAAATTGTTTTTGTTTTAGTAGACGTTTTACGGCGCTTGCAACTGCATAAGGTCATATGAGCGCCAGAAGATTAGAGGTGTTACAAGAGAGTAACAAACATAAAAAAAAGGAGGGGAGATAAGGACGATAGATGTTTGAGAGGAAAGAAGAAGCAAACCACACCAGAGCACCCACCAACCACCCACAATGAAAAATAATACGGTGAGAAATACATCTTTCAAAAATGGAGGAAGAGGAAATGGTTCAAGGGAACAAAAGAACACTGATAAGTAAGAACAAGGAGAGTAGAAAAGAAAGAAAGGGAGTGGAAAAAGTCAACATTGAAATACAAAAAAAGTTGTACACCCTATTCCGAGACTCACCTCTGCTATCTGATCCTGCAGCAGCGTCTGCAACAAGACCGTCAGTACACGGGACAGGTACGTGAAGCCAGTGGAGCCCCCGACAAGAGCTTTCATCAACGCATCCGTGTAGATGGGGTACTCGGAATCGGGCATCAACAGGCCGCCGTAGCAGTTGATGAACTCTGTAACCATGGCAACGTCCCCGAAAAGTTCATTAGGGAAGCCATCGGGAGTGGAGACCAGCTTCGGGGAAGGTAGCGGAGTGAGCGAGAGATCCGAGTCCTCAAACCTTTTACGCTGATCTCTCATCTTCTCCAGCATCTTCTGTTTCTGAACCTTCTTCGCTCGCTCTCGCTTCTCTTTAAGGTAAGCCTCTTTTTCCTCTGCAGACATTTTCTCCATCTTTGTCTTTTCCTCTATCAGAGCCTTCTTTCTCTCGTACTCCTGTTTAAGTTTCGGCGGCAAATTTTTCACTTGCACTGACGTTAAGACCGACACGGCTTTCTTCAGCAACAATGAGTATTTCACACGATCGTTCATCGTTTCTCGTCTCGACGACAACAGGCGCCTGACAATGGCTGGCGTTGGAGGTGGTTTAGGGGGTGACGCCTTAGATGCTGCCTTTCCTGGAGACTTTTTCTGTGGGGTTGTGAAGTCTGAATTTTTCTGCATCATTTTCCCCTTCTTGGTGAGATCGTAGAGGGTCACCTGCTTCAAGCCACCTTTTTTCTTTGATGGTGTTGACTTCTCCTTCCCATCTTTCCCTTGCTTTGCACCTTTTTTCGTTGGCGTTTTCTCATTCTTTTTCTGAACCTTAGACGGGCTCTTTTTCAGAGGTGTGCTATTTTTGGACGAAGCCTTCTTCGACCCGTCGGATAAGATTTTACTCAGAGGCACATCGTCGTCATCCTTTTTTGATTTCTTTTGTTTCTTTTTCGGCGTGACCTCACCAGCAAGCTGAAACAAAGGTTTGTCCTCATCAGAATCACCACCCGACCCTTTCTTCAGCTGAGCAAGCGAGACGTCGGCATCCGAATCACTGTCCGACACGACTACGAATTCTTTACTCAACGCTTTTTTACCAGTGGTAGCAGCTTTCTTGGACGGAGAGGTTTTTTTCGCCGACGACTTATTAGAGTCCTTGTTCAGGTTCTTTTTCTTCTTTGAAGAGGAATTCTTGTCGGCCTTATTACTACCCTGTGGCGTCTTTGATTTGTCTTTTTTCTTCTTAGGCTTTTCAGAGCTCTTCTCCAGTTTCAGTTTCTTTGCAGCAGAGCCCACCATTCCATTAGACAACTTCCGTTTCTTGCCAGTCTCTTCTGCTTTTTTAAAAGCATCGGCCATCTGATGAGATAAAAGAAAAAATTGAACCAGCATGACTGAAGGCTCAAAGCATTTACCATCAAACAATCACATCAAAATGACACCACTTTCAGAACTAAGATCACAAATAAAAAAAATAAAAAAATTCCACTATTACTGATCCCAGTGGAGATATTTGATTTATAATGATGTTTATTATTTATACAAAAAGAAAAATACATAAGTGTCACTTAATCAACAACATTACGACAAATACAGATAGCAAACATTCTATTGTCAGAGGCCACGCCGTAGAACACTATTTTTAAGCTGAGGCTATTAGCAAGAGCTCAAAGATAATTTTTACATTACATAGTGCAACATAAGGACAGTTATTCTAGCAATTCCGAAAATCAGCATATCTCAGGGTTAGGCAGGCGCCAGGTGCGACAAAAACTCACCTTCATCGGCGACAAGAAAAAGTCGGCAAATTTGCTGATCAGCTTGTACTGCTTGACCAGGTCAGCGTTGACCACCCAGGGGCTGGTGGAGAGCGTCCCGGAGCGGATGGCAGACACACGAATGTACAGGCGCAGCAGATCTTTGGATGGCGCCTTCTCGTCTCTCCTGAAATACACAGACAAGACACCAGTTAAGATTATTTCATCCTTAGTTTTTTGTTTTAGCAAGAATTTTACAGCACTTTCAACACAAATAGGTCACACAAAAGACCTAAGATAAGAGGTGTTACTAGAAACAGAAAAGAAATTGGAAAGATAAGAAAAATAGACGTTTTATTGGAAAGGAGAAAACCACACCAGAGCACCTACCAAACACCCACATTCATCCTTAATTCATCTTCATTTCTACATACTGAGCAATATGTCTTGACCCAAAATACCCCAGTATTCCTCTACAAGCAAAACACATTTTAAGGAAGGCTGAGTTTTATTTTTGATTAACTTTTCAAAATATCGAATATTTTCCAAAATACACACAACTTCTATTAATATTCATATCACCATTCTACAACACACATTATTTCTCTTTATCGTCACGCCTTAGTGCAATCAATTCAAAGAACATTTTATTCAGAGACAGAAACCTTATGAAAGCACCAGATAAAGAAAGATATACAGTCGAAACTTTAAAACGGCCACCTAAAGTTGAGGAGAAAAGTGGCCGTTTTCCAGTGTAATTCTAATTTTTAAAATCTTTACAGGGAGGAAATGGGAAGTGGCTGTTTGTACAGACGATTATCTTATACAATACAAGAGGCCATTGCAACCGGTTCAATTGAATACTTTTCACAGCGAACTTCATAGAAGCTGTTCAATGATGTCTTCGAAACAACACAATACTCACATCAGGTCAGCAGCGGGTACCGAGTGAATGATCTTGGCCTCATTCTCCAGCTCAATACTGTATGTATAAGGTAGGAACTGAAAAACAGCAATAACACCAAAGTTTTAGACTTTGTTTTTAGTACAGCCTACATGGCACTTGAGGGTGCGGTGACCGAGCGGTCGATGCGCTCGTCTCCAAAGCGAAAAGTCCGGGTCCAAGCCTCGGTTCGGACACTACCTGACTTCTGAGTTGGGGAAGTAAAGGTGGCGTGGACAGGAACTGGCCACTCTACCACAATATGCCGAAGGCCAAGGAAGTTGTCTCACTAACAAAGAAATCCCTAATGTCCGGATCGGATGCGGGAACAACATAAACATGGCACTTGCAACACGATTAGGTCATAAAAAGCCGAAGGTTAGTTTTAGTTTTAGTAGAGGTTTTACGGCACTCGCAACTGCATACGGTCATACGAGCGCCAGAAGATTAGAGGTGTTACAAGAGAGCAACAAACATAAAAAAGAAGAAGGAGAAGATAAGGACGATAGATCTTTGATAGGAAAGAAGAAGCAAACCGCACCAGAGCACCCGCCAACCACCCACAGCCGAAGGATAGAGGTGTTACAAGAGAGTAACAAATACAAAACAGGAGAGATAACGACGACATATGTTTCACAGGAAAGAAAGAGTAAACCACACAAGAGTACCCACTAACCATCTACAAAGTTTTATACAAGGATCAGACAAATCACAAACACTGGGAACAATAAAGGTGTTCATTTAGTTTTACACAGAGTTTTACGGCACTTGCAACACAAATAGATCACAAGAATGCAAAAGATTTTTTTCTTTTTTAAATAATAATAATAATGGATTGCATTTATATAGCGCATATCCACTTATGCAATGCTCTATGCGCTTAACATGATACATATTATGGATTTACAAATCAATTTTAAAGGTACATAGTAAACGATGGTACATCCATTTTTTCAATGGCTTACCTTTGGAGGCACCCATTTCTTGGGAGACTTGTTCCCATCTTTTTCCTCACTGCTGTTTTCTTTGTCGCTGGAGGGTGAGTTACATGTTGCCCCACTTTTCGCTTCGTTGGAGCTCGAGTCAACACCAACAATTTTTGCAGGAATTCTGGAAGAAGAGAGAACAAACACACGCTTACAAATTATGTACCCCGAACACTTGAAAAAAATAAATCACTAGACTAAGATGACCAAATATAAAACGCAGAACTTATTCTCCTGAGCATACGGAAAATGGAAATAAAATCCCAACTCCAGATGTGAGTGCACAACAACACAAGTAAACAAAGCCATTCCAGAGATTTTTTAAAAAGTTTTAGGGAGAGTTTTATAGCAACTGCAACACAAACAGGTCATACAAGGCCTAAGATTTGAGGCATCACGAAAAAGTAACATACAAGAAAAAGGAGGAGAGATCAGGATGACAGATGTTTGACAGGAAAAACGGTGCAAACCATACAAGAGAAAAATAGAACAAGAAAAATATATTAAAAAAAAAAAAAGAATAATTGTGTGTTGGGTAAAAAAGGATATGGACAAAAAAAACCCCAAAAAAGTCAGCTATTATGTGTCAAGACATGGTGGAATCAGGCGCTCCTCAATTTTAGGACATATGGAGTTATTGGTATCATCTTAAAGGTTGTTCAGATGCCTAACTATCGGTGAAAAAAATGCCTATCTTGAAAAGAAGTCAAGACATTTGAGATTGAAGAAGGCGGGGTCACTTGGTTTCAAAGGTAGAATTAGCGAGTGGAAACTGAAAACTTACTTTTTTGTGCCTTTAAAATCAAAATTTCCAGTAAAATCCACCCCAGAAACTTGTTTTCAATTGGACAATAATGGTGTGAAGCTTAAAAACCAAAATTCGATAAAAATTGTCAAACTGGTGGAAAAATACCAGTTTCTTCAATTCCATTATTTTGACGAGCGCATGATTTCACCGCTCTGCCTCATATATTCTACACTTACAGTTTATCAGCAACTTTTACTTTCAGGCTGACTTTCTCTCCTACGACAAACTGTTGATGCAGCGTCCACCAAGTTTTGTCAACAAGGGAGTCCAAGCTCAAGATACCTGAGATGAGAGAAAACATTTCACTTATGAGAAAAGAAAAGCTGAAGTATCTCACATTTTGAGGCACACCATGTACAAACAGCACCTAGAAGAAAAAATAGTATTCTATTATATTCTAAAAACAGTACATGTGTATAACACGGATACCTCAAATTCGCCAGAACCCGCCTCGGTAGTAAGAGGGATATATATCTTACTAAGATAAATAAAAACAAAAAAACCCCCAGGACTGCAGGTACAGTTCAACCGATGCATGATTTCTAGTCTTCTGTGTTCAACCTATCCATGTTATACTGTAAATTCAAAATTCAAATACATTCAGATTGACAGACAGATAAGTTATCGATAAACGTGGCCACAAGGTAAAATCAGTGTGATAAAACATTAATCATTTGTCAGAACTTTCAATAAAAACACTTGTTACATTTTATTTCATATTGACAAGAAGCAAATTTCCTGATACCTTCGTGAAGACTCCACTCTAGTCATTTCGAAAAGTGATGAATGATGATGGGAGTCTTACACTGGGCAGTCGAAATATACTTACACTTTCACCACGTTACAAGCTGGATACAAAGTGAGAGGACTTACTGTGGTGAACTTGTGAGAGCACTTCTTTCTCAAAACACTTTGGAAATTGTGACTTGAGCTGGTCGGTCACAACTTGCTCTGATTTACACGCTTCTTCGTGGGTGAGGCATGTGTGTCCCGTGGCACGACACGTCCAAATGAGCTGGGCATACAGGTTCAAACGCTTCTCATATTCCCTTGGTATCAGTTAAGGACCATTCTCATGAAGCAGGATATATATTATAATAAGGACTAAATCAGCATGAAACAAATCATACAAATTGCCATTCATCTTTTAAAAGACTAGCTTAAAATAAATCCTCAAACCCAACCTCTTATAATATAGTTTTAAAATTCTTTAAAAGCAAGCATTCGGACAAGAGAAACATGCTCAGCTATAACAGTGGTCAAACCATTGTTTTTATCAATAAAATCCTAAAACAGATGAGAAAGAAAAAAACTGATTACAACATCCAACACGATGAAAGAGTCATCCGATGTGTCTGTATGGGAAAGAGAGGGAGAGAGCTGGACGCAGTTAGTTCTGAGTAAATTTTCAAATTAGTGACTTATTAGCGGTCTTAGCGTGACCTTATTCTTGAAGCACATCGTCCATGCTGAGAGACCACGGCACCCTCCCAGAACGTCCCACGTAATAGGTTGCTGATAAGATTTGCATCTCGGCACAAAACGCAGGACAAACAAGAGCAAGTAACCTCTACACCCAAAGCTGCAATGCAGGATATAACCTTGGGTTTGGGGTTTTAGAATTATACAGAGGTAGCAAAGAAGGGGAGGAGTTCTGCAGAGGCCGGCACTTACAGTGTCAAGGTCCACTGGGCGAACTAAACAAACAAGATTTAGGGTTAGGGGGTACAACTTAAGTAAGAATGTGGGTCCCGCCGCCGTCTGTTTAGGCTTGGCATCATCCACACAGACTACTGGATATTGATACTGACAAAAATATTCCGTGTCGATGTTTTATCCCAACGAAAGCGAGAGAGGCGCAGTTATTTTTCAGTAGCCTACACAATGAGAGGTAAAATTTCACTTGTTTTGTTTTTTTAACAAGGGTGGTTTCAGGGGGAATTTGACCATTATTTGATGTTTTACAATTAAGCCTAGGCCATATCGGCATGCGATTACAAAAAGTAATCGTCAGTGGAGCCAAAAACCCACACTCCTTAGATCTAGTTATCACTAAATGGGACCCACATTCTTTTGTACCGGCTAGGGTTGACCCTGGAAGCGCGCAGGCCCTCTATATAAAGGGCGTGAGCCGGGCTACCCGGGAAGCGCACGGCACAGGCCTTACTTACTATATTATACTCAGGCTCTATATATATAAGCTTTAAGAAAAGATACGCTTTTATATGTCTTTTCTCATCTGTTGAGCCGTAGGGCCTAAATGGTCATTTTTCGGAAGTGGCTATTCTCACCCGGGGTGAGAATAGAAATACGATCGACCTCTCACCCCGGGTGAGACTTGCCACCGTAGGCTATTCTCACCCGGTGTGAAACAAGACCTGTTTTTCCTAATTTCGGAATACTTTCTATCGATGTGGATGAGGCAAAGAAAAGATTACGTTATAGCACAAAAGTAAGCTAATTTTATCGACTACAAAGATGCTATGGCTATTTCACTTTCGAATCGAGCCGAACAACGGGGGGTCGCCATTACTCCTCTCTCTCTCCACTGCCCACAGACAAAATTGTACGCTTTTAGTAGGCTAACAGTAGTAATGGAACGTTTGTTCACGGCACAGAATTCTACAATTTTTCTGTTGTCACAGTGTAGAATTCTATGGTTTATGGTGAACGCAAAATTGGTTGGCCTAGATCTAGGCTATAACGGTGAACGCGCACCGGGTGAGAATAGCCAAAAGACTCGCACCTCTATTCTCACCCCGGGTGAGAATAGAGGTGGCCTCATTTTTCAGTTAGCAGGTATACATCTCTGGTATCGCAGCTGATACCCCCCCGCCAAACCTCCATGTTTACAACTGATCGGCCGTGGTAGCGGGGCATTTTTGGCGGGTTACTTCCGGTGAAGCGCTGAGGCTTCTACAGGTTAAGTTAAGGTGTACCCTGCTCAAAAATTTTGGTCAAAACATCATCTCTTTTTTTGTGTTGTTGGTCAGCCGATCATCTGCGGAACTCCCTTCCCAAAGAAGGAAAGTAGAGGGAAAGGGCCGAGTTAGCCAAGATGTGGAACAGGAAAGATAGGAAGAAACAGGTGCTCGTTTCAGCAAAGCTTTCCAGGAGCTGGGAGCAGTCATCCAGGCCCAGGACAGGTGCTGCCAACTGATCAGTCAGAAGAATCACAACCGCAAGCGTCAAAATCATGTCAATAAAAATACAAGAAAAGAAAACAAGAACTAATCCACAAATATAAAAATACTTATAAAAAGGCAAGCATCAGGGATTAAAGTTCTGAAGGCAAAAGAAAGCAAACGTACCTGGACATAGATCAAGATTTAGGAGATAACAACGATTGTTCCGGCATGCTGAACAATGACTAAAAAACAACCGATGAATGAAAATGCAAAGGATACGTCTTCGACTGAAACCTTTCTTTCGTGTGGGGAATCAAGTATGGTGCATCCTCCTGTTCATTATTAGGTGACTGGGCTCCAAGTGCAAAAACCTTCTTGCCCAAAAGAGGCATTTTATCACATTTATAGCAAATTTTTCTCTCTGAAAAAAATTTGCTAAGCGAATCTGGCGCGAATAGTGCTTTCTCCACAAGAAGCCATGTAAAACGAACCAGACGGCCCTTTGGGTGACCAAGCTACACGTTCAAATAAGCTGGTTAAAAGTACAAACAAGATTCGTGTACCAGATGGCCGATACCCTAGTATTTTTACTTGGCGGTTTATAAACCGGTAACTTTGAAAAACGGCCGACTTATACTTATTGGCCTAACTATTATATCTTATATTAAAATTTTATATTGATGTAATTGATAAGTTTAGATTTATATCACTATCTAAAACTTTTCAATTTGCTGAATATTCTCTCCAATAAATACAAGCAATGTTTACTTAGGCCTATTGACTTTTTTCCGCGTTTTTTGTTGCAGCTATATGCACGAAAAGAAGTAAAATCACACAGATAACTAGGTGTCCATATGATTGGATGAGCTTATAACTTTCATTTTAATTATTTTGGCATCGAACCACTACTGTGGTTTTTCAGTAGTTTTCAAACACAAGTATGCTAGTTATGTACTCAGATTCTGCTTCTTTGGAGTTGTTGGGAGGGGGGGGGGATGAGCACATTTCCTTGTGGGAAGAAGGCTGTATAGTCTGAACTGACAGCCAGGGATTTTTTGGGGAAATCTTTACCCAAAGATTTGCAGGGGTGATAAAGAAATAAAATATAGGATGTATTCGACTTTAGTTGCTATGGTTGGTTGTTTTTTGGTGTTTTTTTGTGGGGGGGTTTTGTGGGTTTTTTGGGGGGTAGTTTGCAAACACTTGCAGTTAGGTCTATCGGTTTATCTATTTTCCTGACCCCATTGTTTGCAGTTGAACCATCAGCAAGCTGTAAAAAAAAAAAGCTATTTTGCGCAAAACCCGTCTCTTGTCAAAGCCTGTCAAATAGAATTTTTTGCAGGGCATGGCACAAACCGTTTGTGATCGGCCAATTACCATTAGACACAGAATTCTACACTTAAGTGTAGAATTCTGTGCCATTGGATGACCAATCTGAATGTCTTTGTAGTGTGTACGGAGTCGTAAGCCGGGCTGCGGCGCCAAAAGTGTTTTTCACAGTTCGGTGCACAGCCGCAGGCGCACAGCTTTTTTATTTTCTTTTAGTAAAGAGGGGGGCACCATGGTTGTCAGTTTGGCTCACAGAATTTTGTGGTTTGGCTCAGTGGGAGCCAGATCCCAGAAATGTGGCTCTTTTGAACGGGTATTTATCTTTGTCAAGATAAGAACAGATAACTACAGATAACAATTGATAACAGCAAATAACAACAAATAACAACTGATAACAGCAAATAGCAACAGACAACAACAAAATAACAACAAACATCAACACAAACGTCCTAATTTAGTAGGGGGGGGGGCGGGCGAGGGTCCGATAAATTGTTACTTTCCATTTCTGTGTTTATCTTTGTTGAGATAACAACAAATAACAACTGATAACAATAAAATAACGACAAATATCAACACAAACGCCCAAATTTAGTTACTTTTCCTTGGTCTTGGTTTTTAAGGTAGTCATTTGTTATTCGTTGTTATCAGTTGTTATTTGTTGTTATCTCAGTAGCAACTGACTACCTTATATAAAGCACCTGAAGCTCGCTGGTGAGCAGAAATCAGCGCAGTACAAATGCTATCTATCATTGTTATCATTAAATAGGACAAAATTAATAATACAGTTACAGAAATTTAGAATTTGGCTCCCAAACTATCTAATTTGGCTCTAAAATTGCCCGTCGTTTGGCCCCACTACCCCAAGAGACTCTTAAATATAATATTAATTAAATACTCTCTACTGCCCCACAGAATTCTACACTTAGGCCTAGTGTAGAATTCTGTGGCTGTCCCTCACCAGCCAGAATTAAATCTGGCAACCCTAGACGGCACTCGCACTCACTGAACTCATTTATTTCCCCCTGACGTGAAGAGTGAAGAGCAATATGGCGGCCTCCATCATGTCTTGTTCACCGGCGACGACAGAGTCTCTCATTATTCAACTGCATTCTATTGATGCAGTTAAATTTGGAGATTTTACCCTTAAAAGTGGTATCCAATCCCCTGTGTATTTTGACCTCAGGGTCATGATCTCTCATCCGAAAGTAATGGTGAGTATGTGAGCACCGTCCTAGTTTTGTAGAGTAGATTCTAATCGTACCGGGTCGGGCAGCACGTTTTTTTTTTTTAAACTTTGTTTTTAAATCTAGCCTCAAAAGAGTGGCACACAAACCTAAAGCAACCTCCCTTACTTTCGTTGAAACAACAGTTACGGCGATATTTTGCTAAAAATTGTCCTTAAGACAGCTTTTTCTTCATCAACTGAGCAAAACAGCGTGAAGCTCTTACCGTGGCCTAGATTCCTCGTTTTGGTAAATTCTGAAAGCTGGAGAGTTATTTGCATATGATATGAGGCCCCATCAAGGATGAAAGAGAATTTGCAGGTCAGCTTCGCCATTTTTGCCCAAAGGGGGGGTGCCCGGATTGTAACATAAAATCCGTAGTTTCTCATCCTTCGGGCACATAAGATAATATAAGATCTAGATCTAGATCTAGTGCCAATGGTTATATAATCAAAAATAAAAAATTTGTGCCTAATTTAAATAATATTAGAAGAGTCAGATACAGCATATTAGCTCAGTCAGACACCAGGGTAGTAAAATCAGATGGCCGTCGAGTCCGGACTCAGGTCCAGAAAAAAGGAAGTGTCTTCGTTCTATAGATCTAACTTTCAGTGCTTCCAATTTTCCGCCATTTTTTAGTTTCCCCCACACAGTCATTATTGTACACATTTTATGACCAGTCCCATCTTCTGAATCCCTCTTTCTGTTTCCCATCTCTCACCTCTTGTTTCCCATTTAAATTTACCGTATCCAACTTTCCATGTCCCATATCCCGACTTTAATTCTGTATGGGCGCTTCGTTTTCCTTCAACTCATGGGATGGAACACTTGAAGCTGGCCAAAATATTAAATACGTCACTGTCATTACTGACTGCGTATTTTTTTAATTATATTACGAAGTGATTAGTCGGACTCGAGTCCTCAAGCTCAAATGCCCGTTACTTTGATTGGCCGACGTTTGTTCCCTTTGGGAAGGTTTTAATTTTTCTCTTTTTAATTTCTAACTGGACTTCCAATAGATCAATGACTTTGTCTTTCTCTTCACATAAAGCGGGTTTAGACTACCTATTGATAGTTATTTATTATAATAGTTTGTTGTTCTGAAACTTTGCTTTTCACTTTTTTTTCTCACCGCTTTGAGGTCAGACTGTCGTTTCCGTGTTTGCCTTTGTTGTGGAGTATTTCAGATTTTGCAACTGTTGTTTACTTTTGACGTTACATATACTTTTCTTAATTTGTGTCGAAAATTTGGGCCAGATCGTAGAAACCGAGGAAGACCAAGGTCGAATTGCCTATCCGGTACACGCATTGGAGTTTGAGTCTGAATAGTCATGGAAGGCTATTCCGACTCGAGTCCGAATAGCTGCTGCCAATAATATTATCACTAAAATTTATGCAATGGATGCTCTAGTAGTGACTTTACTAGATTTCTAAAAACAGAGAAGCACACATGGCGTGACATGGGGTTGTGGTGGTGGAGCGAATGAACAGACAGTGAAATTAATTCACTGTGATGCATGCACACTCGCACAGGATGTTTTAGTCAAAGCAAGCATGGGAGCTCTACTGAAACAGATCAATCGCAATGTGACTTTAAAATGGTACAGACATCTATTCTTCTCATGAAAGAGGGGGGGGGGGGATTCAGTCTTACCTCAGGGACTAAGTCATGTCAGAACTGAATTATGATTTGTTTCAAATTTCATCTTTCCTGGCTTACTTTTTTTAAAAATATGTTGGAAGATTATAATAAAATAAATAATAACACTGATGTAGCAACTTTTCAGTTGCACTGCTACTGCAAATATATGTCAATTGGTAAGTACTTGTTTCGTTATATATATGTGTTTGTAAATGGATTGGTTTCAGGTTGTTGTTGTTTTTTTTTCCTCAGGTGGATGTGGCAAATCTGCTATGGGGGAAAATTTCTTCGTGCAATTTCAAAAGTTTATGCGGTGTTCCATACACAGCTCTACCCATTGCCACGGTTTGTTTGACTTTGTTTTTACTTTTTTATGTGTGTGTTAACATCTTTCCGATGTGTATGTGTTTTACATAATTATACTGACTTATATGGTGTTGCTACTCTTTTAACAATAATTAATACTTCTTGCCCACCAATTAATGTCTGAAGTGTAGCTTTCACAGTGCAGATTCCTTATGTTTGTTCGGAAAAGTGGAGACAACCAGCAAATGATGAGATGAGAGAAAATATTCATTATATTGTAGTTCATTCTTCACGTGTGTCTTTTATGATGCTGACACAGATAGTGGCATTGCAAGCTGGAGAATTACAGTCGAGCACGGTTAACTCGAATACCTTTGGGATTGACAGTAGTGTGTGACACTCTACATTTTTGTTTCACCGGTTAGAAAAAATTTAAAAGATGTTGGTTGGGGAGTGGCAAATTGTAATCGCTACCCATGATTTCAAGTTTAGTTTTCCATGTTCATGTTATCTGTGCCCTACTGTGCGTGTTTTAGCTGAGCAGTCATTTGTTGTACCTTTAAACGGGAAATGTCATAATGTGTCTGGTTGTGTCTGTGGTATGTAATTTCGGCTACCCCAACCCACTGCCAAGTTTCCTGGTGAATAGGATTAGGAAGGGGGAGAAAAACTACCAGACCCAGACGGTGTATATTACTAGGTCATGTGCTGCTGTCTTACTTTCACATCCTCTTTGCATTGAGTCCCTGTATTCCCTCAGTTCCACTTTACGCTTAGAAAAATCCAGAAGTTCCAAGTAGGTTGTTTGCGGGTGCTCTGGTGTGGTTTGCTCCTTCTTTCCTATCAAACATCTATCGTCTTTATCTCCCCTACTTCTTTTTTGTGTTTGTTACTCTCTTGTGACACCTCTAGACTTTGGCACTTATGTGACCTATTGCAGTTGTGAGCACCGTAAAACCTCTTACTAAAACTAACTTTCACGTCCTCTTTGCATTGAGTCCCTGTATTCCCTCAGTTCCACTTTACCCTTAGAAAAATCGTTAGACTTCAGAAGTGCCAAAGTAAGACAAACATTGGGTTGACAAGATGGAATAAAATTCCTGATCTTTTGTGTTGTGAGTGACAGCCTAGACCGATAAGAAAATTTTCAAAAATGAATCATTGTTGGAAAATTGAAAGAGTTAGCTGTGGTGAGTGCGTGGCATGATGTGATGTATTCTGTAGTTCCAAAGCCAAAGGTTTCTTTTGTTTTTGCAAGCTGTAACTAACACCATCACAGACACCCCCCCCCCCAATCCCTATTTTTTCTTAACTTGATAAGAGCCTGGCAAGACCTCTTCTTTTTTTTTTATCATGCCTTTGTTTATTATATATTTATACTCAGGGATGCCAAATGTCCAGTTTTTCCGATTTATTTCATCCGTTCGAAGAGGGGAGAGGTAAGAGAGAATGTGGTGTTTTTTTTTGCTCATTTAAAAGCTTTACAAGGTTTGGTTTAGGTGAGATGTCATGCTCCACTCATTTTTTTTTTTTTTTTCAAAAATCATTTCGCATCCCTGTGTACTTGAGTACTGCCCCTGTCCTTGACACCCCATGGAAGAAAACATGCCATGGCCATATTATATTGCGAATTTTTTCAGCCAGATTAGGATTTTTTAAATTTGTCTATTGCTTAAACATATGCTGGTGGGTAGGTGGGCAGCCCTGGTTTAGCACTCTTTCTTTTCTTTTGTTTCCTCCACGATTTCATGTTTTTCGTCCTTGTTTGAAATATATGCATTTTTGTGTCTTCTTGTAACTACACAGCTGATGTCGGCCTCTCATGATGTGCCCATGTTGATCCGACGGAAAGAAGCGAAGGGATATGGGACGAAAAAATTGATTGAGGGCACATTTTCCGAAGGGGATGTTTGCATGATTGTTGAAGATGTTGTCTCTAGCGGCTCCAGTGTCTTAGAAACTGCAGAGGTAAGGGAAGCTTCAATTTTCTTTGACAGGCTAAGCTTCTATTTTTTCAGCTGTCCCTGATTTCTCTCTTCTTTTTTTTTCTTTTTTTTCTTAACTCTAAAAGAGCGTAATGATGTGATGAGTTTGACATTTAAGGGCAGAGGCTAATATATAAAAATGTATCACTTTGAGACACTTGATAGATTCTTTCTGAACTGTCATCTTGTTTTCAATAACACTTTAGGTTTAGGATTAGAACTACTATAGGCCTACAGCATTGAAATTATGATTTAAGTAAGAATAATCATTTCATGAAGATATCTTCAAAAGTATGTAAAAGAGTTCCCCAACAAAAAAAAACCAGGAAGTTATTTTTTAGTAAGACAGTTGCTGTTTTGTTTGTTGGGGTGGGAGGGGGGGGGGGGAATAATTTAAACACCTCTTTTTTCTTCAGCACAGTATATGAAGAATGACGATATTCATAGTTCCAAATTTAAGTCATGGGCAGCTCACTGTTTTAGAGGAATCCTTGCTGAAAATATGATCGGAATAAGCTATTTAGCCCTGTTTGAAATATTTTTATTTTAATCGATTGCGCAAGTGTGTGAGTGATTAGTATTGGTACATAAATATTGTCTCAGACTCCTAGACACCGCTGTCCCAGTGTCACTACAACTCTCACGTTTTCTTTCATCAGAGCTTGCAGGCAGCTGGAATCCGCGTCACTGATGCTGTTGTTTTGCTCAACAGGGAGCAAGGGGGACCCGAAAAGCTGGCAGCCAATAATATCAAATTACACAGGTAGAGTGGTATTTGCTGTCAGCCTACTAATACTTAGCCTAAAAAAAAAATTTCATGTGCGTGCTAAGTATAAATATGTGTTTTAAAAAATGGTTGTCACTTTACATGCATTTTTAAATTTTTTATTTTGAGTCTTCAATTTCTTTTTTTTTTTTTTTTTTTTTTTTTTTTTTTTTTTTTTTTAAATCTGAAGGCTCTTTGATCCTACAGTCCCATTTGCCCTCCCTGAATATCTTAAGCTCTTATCCTCAGGCAACCATTCTTCTCTCGTCTTTGAGCCTTCATTTCTTCTTCCAAGTACACACTTTTTTCATTGGGGGTGATATTGTTTTTTTTTAAAAGAACTTGCCCGCATTCAGATCTAGCATTCACATAGCATGGGATGTTCTTTCCAGACTTTGTCAGTTTTTCTTTGTGTGTTCCTACTTCGTGTTTGTGATGCAAGTCTTTTTTTTTGTGTGTGTTTTTGGGTGATTGGAGGGGGTACTAGCGTCGGTGGCCTAGTGGTTAGGCTCTCGGACTCGCAACCGTAAGGTCAGGGGGTTCAAATCCCGTCAAGGGCCCGACGTGTCCTTGGGAAAGGCACTTTACACGAATTTTCCTCACTTCACCCAGGTGGGAATGGGTACCCGGCTATAGACAGCGAAAGATCTTGTCAGCTTGTTTGTGTTTGAGCGCTTAATCAGCTGCTTGCACTGTATGCTTCCCTGGAAGCTGAGAATGTTTCTGAGTGTTCTATGGTCTGCTGGGGTAATAATATAGTGTAAAGCGCATAGAGCCTGCTGTTGAGCGGGGATATGCGCTATACAAATGCTATCTATTATTTTTATTATTATTATTACTAGTGTAGTCTGCTTGTTTGGTGTGTTGTCAGCTGTTGTTTTGTCTTGTTCTCTGTCGGGTGAAATACGACCACTATCAATCATGACCATCCATCATCAGCTTCATGCGATTCACATTTGAAAATGTTCTCGAAGTGTCGCTTGTTCTAGATGATACCCCTTTGTTTGTAAGACATTAATAAGTTTAAAAAATGTATCATACTTGAAATTTTGATGTTTTCTTTTTACGATTTTATTTGTATGTCGGTAGTAGATGTCATTTTTGGTTGGGGTTTTTCGACTCTCGGAGAACTGTATTTATCCTATGTGTTGATGTTTGGTTCATTCTATCTTCCAGTATTTTCACGATGAATGACGTTCTTTCTGTGCTGAGTTCTGCTGGAAAGATGTCTCCGGAGATGGTCGATCGAGTCACAAAGTACATCGCAGAGAACAAGTTCAAGCCTGACCAGCAAGTCCCTTCTGCTGTCAAGCCAAAGGTAGGCTTATTATACAAGTTTTGATGTAAGATGAGCCTGCTCAAGCCAAAGGTAGATCTAGGCTTATACAAGTTTTGATATACAGATGAGCCTGCTCAAACCAAAGGTAGGCTTATTATACAAGTTTTGATGTACAGGCGAGCCAACTCAAGCCAAAGGTAGGCTTCTACAAGTTTTGATATACAGACGAGCCTGCTCAAGCCAAAGGTAGCACACATTCTGTCTAAGTCAGATGAATTTGTGTAATGGCGATGGTATCACATCTGATGCAGTTGGTTAAGTGCCAGTCAGACTTTGCCTTTTGATCTTTGCAAGGTAAATACAACGTGCTGTGGCAGTGCCAATTTTGGAATGCGTTACTTGCAGGCTGTTTTTGACATAGCAGGTGGTTACATGATGCAACTTGTAAACTCTTTGTCTTTATAACCGAAGTGTTTTTGACATAGGTGGTTACATGATGCAACTTGTAAGCTCTTTGTCTTTATAACCCAAGTGTTTTTTCTATTGTTTTATCTTTCCACAGCGCCATTTGAATGTAATTATTGCATTAACTCTTTGTGTGCTATGTACTTTGCACTTTAAGTCAGATTTGGTCAACATTTTAATGTTTGTATTGGCTTCGTGTAATGAAAGAGCTATTATCTTCGCATCTGTTAACCAAAAAAGTTGGGTAATATTTTCACGTGCTGAAAAATGCTGACATAAGAGTATGGGTCTTGCAAAATTCAAAACCGACAAAAGTGTATTTTCTTTTTTGAGCTCGGTGGCAGAGTTATTAATTTTATGTGTTTTTTGAGTGGATGGAAAGCGTTTGGCTCAAATAAAAAGCAAAACATTTCTAGAAATGGCACCCAGCTGTTTGAATACAGAGAGTTAGACAGGAATATACTGCATGCTCTGAACAGACGCGATCACCAACGAGGAAGTTTTAAGAAGAACGAGACAGCCCAGTCGGAGATGAGGTGGGAAGAAAGCGTTGGCAATGGATTGGACACACTCTCAGGAAGTCAAGCAGCTGCACAACTAGGAAAAGTGTTAGATTGGAACCCACAGGGTAAAAGATCAAGGGGAAGACCACATGGAACCTGGAGAAGAGTCACAGAAATGGGTGTACAGAAAAGTGGGAAGACACAGAGTGACATCAAACGACTCACCCGGGATAGGGAAAGATGGAAATTGTTTGTTCATGGCCTATATCCTGATCCAGGGTGAAAAAGATGATGATAATGATACTGAAGGCACAGAAACAGGGAGAAGCCACTTTTCCCCCCAATAGAAGGAAAGATTTTGTTATTAGGTTAAACATGTAGACCTATATTGATTATTATATAGCATGACTTTGTACAACAAATTACCATGCGGGATCAATAGAATTTTCTATCCTTTCCTTTCGATGATCGTGATTTTTTTTCTTTGTTTTTGTCTCAGGTCCTGACCTATGCAGAGCGGGCATCACAGTGCACCCATTCTGTGAGCAGACGCTTGTTGAAAATCATGGAACAGAAAAAGACGAACCTTGTGCTGTCAGCAGACGTCACCAAAAGTAAAGAGCTGCTTGATGTATGTCTATAATATTTGTCGATGCTGTTTATCTATGTGCCTCTTTGTCTTTTTTTTTTTTGCTTTTTGTTTTTGGTAATAATTACTTGAAAGATCAATGTAATGTTTTGTCTCAGAATAACTTGTCAAATTATAGATCTATATTTTCCAAGTGGTAGAGATGGTTAGCTCTGGTGTGATCTGCATTTCTACTATCTTAATCTGTTCTTCGCTTTTGGATTTGCTTTAAAAAAAGGCTGTTTGAATAAAGGTGACAGACAGGACAGCTTTTTCATGCTGATTCATCGTCAACTGTAAATGAGAGCTCAGCAGCTATGCGAAATATCGTGACTTGTTCTCTTCTACTCAGGGAATTTATTGCATCTTTAGATTTGGGGGCTGTCATGTTTGCAAATACATTAAAACTAACAAAATAACATCTTTTTGCCACACTTGAATATTGTCTTTGCTTTTTTTTTTTTTTTTAACTTCTTCCCAGTTGGTGGACAAAACAGGTCCTCATATCTGCATGGTGAAAACTCACGCTGATACCCTGGATGATTTCTGCGATGACTTTGTTGAAAAGCTGAAGCAGCTCTCTAATAAACACAATTTTCTCATTTTTGAGGACAGGCAAGTACCCATATCCGGTTTTCATTTTTATTTTCTTACATTCCACCTGTGTTCTCTTGCATACAAATATTGTCAGGTTACTCGAATTGAACTTGAGAATGAAAATAGAGTAAAATTAGTGAGGAAAAGTTTTCTGTGTCCACTCGTGACTGATCAACTGTGTGTAGTAGTAGTAGTATATGGTTTTACGGCGCTCGCAACTGCTAAGGTCATATGAGCGCGCGAAAAACAAGTTGTTTACTTTCGCAAAAGTTCACAGCACGATTGGTCAACTAATTTACTTTAAAATGCTAAAATATTAAAATTCAGTGAAAATATATTTGTGATTTAAAACAACTCTTATAGGTGACAATAAAAATTTTAAATGGTGCATTTTCATTTTTCATTTTACAACTTGCCATAAAGGCCAACTGTGTGTATCGTCTTCAAAAGAAATTTTAGATTGGAGTATTCTTGTGTGTATTATAGCCATGTGTGTCTGTGAGAGAAAGGAGAAATAAGTAGGATTCATGTTTTGTTGGGGCTATGGCAACATTTAGATGAGTAACTTACCAAAAAACGTTTGAAGAAACATATTATTTTACTTATTTATTCATGTATTTATTTATATATTTATGTGAAACAGTTTTCTGTATGTTTACTCTAAGACTAACGGCTAATTTCAAAACCCAAAATGCTGTACAGTTTGTTGATTTTTACTAAATACAAAAGTGCCAGATGATAGAATTGGGCAGGGTCGTTTAAAAAAAAAAAGGATTCTCGTTTTACTGACAGAGAAAAGAGGTTCATACATTACGGTACTGATGTGTTCAGGCACATGTTTTTGGTCACTTGCAACAACCGCGCTCTTTATGAAATCACCACTCTCTTAACGCTGTTCATTGTTTAACTACTGCGGGTGGTTGGTGGGTGCTTTGGTGTGGTTTGCTCCTTCTTTCCGATCAAACATCTATTGTCCTCTTATCTCTTATCTATTGTCCTCTTATCCCTTTCTTTTTATGTGTTTTTGCTACTCCCTTAAAACACCTCTAATCTTCTACGCTTATATGACTTAACTGTGTTGCAAGTGCAGTAAAATGGCTACTAAAACAAAAAATTCTTAAACTGTGGTTTTAGTCTAGGTTTTTCGGTGCTCTTATGCAGTCGTGAGTGCCGAAAAGCCTCTACTAATTACTCAAACTTTTTAAAAACTGTTGTTGTTTTTATGACATTGATGTTTTTTGCAGAAAGTTTGCGGACATTGGCAACACCGTGGTGCATCAGTTCAGTGGCGGCGTCCACCGGATCAGTGACTGGGCAGATGTCATCAACGCACACACTGTCCCCGGTGCAGGCGTAGTGCAGGGCTTGCAGAAAGTGAGTTTGCTTTTGTTGCCACCTGTGAGGGTTGTTTTTTTTGTTGTTGTTTTTTTTTTCAGCCTTTAATTAACTTTAACACATTTCCCCGCTGCACAGGGCGTAGAATACTAAACCTTTGTGGGTGATTGGCGGGTGCTTTGCTGTGGCTTACTCCTTCTTTCCTATGAAACGTCTATCGTCCTTATCTCCCCTTCTAGTTTTCTATGTTTGTTACTCTCTTGTAACACTTCTATTCTTCTGGCGCTTATATGACCTTATGCAGTTGCAAGCGCCGTAAAACCTCTACTAAAACTAAACAAAACCTTTCTCCTCACATACCAGGAAGCAGAGTTTGGAGGATGTTGGAGTACATCAATACTATACCTACTTCACAACGAAAAACTCTTTTGAGATCATTATGAAATTTTCAGAGCATTGAGAAAACTGAACGTGGTGATTGCACATTTTTATCAAAATGGGAGTCAAGATTGAAACTAAAACATTAATGACCCGAATCCTCTTTATGGCGACCCTAAAGTAGCACTCATGCTATGTCTTCTCCATGTTTGTAAAGAATTTTCACTCCACTCGTATACTTTTTTTCTCTTTTTTTTTCACTCGCATACATTCTGTTTTATGGGTTCAAAGACGGAACAATCATTCAGGAAGGAAGTTATTACTGTAGCAATTATGCATGTCGAGAAAGAAATCATTCCTACAGTGGGGTTGTTTTGTTGTAGTTTTTTTTGGGTGGGGGGGGGGGAGTGTTGCTATGTTATTCTGTTAAAGATTGACGTCCCATGGGGAAAAGAGATGACGATTTCTTTCCATCATTGATCAAGATCTCTTGGAGTGAGAGTGTTGAAGGTCCTTGATACCTGGTGAAAACTGTGGGTAGTGGGCAGGATTGACGGCTTCTACTTTATCTACATCATCCTCGGTCTTGTCAACTGTCCCAAATTTCAAGGGACTGTCCTGCCTCTGATTCAGCAATTGGGAATTTGAGAGCCGCCTTTTCACACACGACATACCAAAACTTGTTCCACTGGATGTAATATTGTTCGTTGTTACAGTTATGTGATATGACAAAATAACATTGGATGTCCCTCAATCGGGTTTTCAGAAAGTTGACACACCTGTATAATTTTGCTTCATTGTACATTTTGTTGTTGATTATGTGTCCAAAGAGATGATGGGATAGTTTGACCGGAACCCAAAAATCACTGGGCTAGAAAAGACCCATTATTGTTGTGTGACCAAACGTATGGGTTTTTTTTTACTGTGCACTTTGTCATTATTTTAACACGTCTAGGACAGGTATATGATCTGAGGTTTATTATGGTGCTGTTCCAGTTTCTCGGGAACTCTTTGTTCTGATTCTGAGAATGCTGATATAGATCGATATGTTACGTAATAAGCCGCTCCCTTCACACACGCGTGTACGTGTGCGGCATGCTTACACCTTTACAAACATACATTCATAGAGGGACGTATATTCATGGGAAAGAAAATCAGATTTATATTTTCAGTTTCTTGTTTAGATTCATATGCTGGCTCTTAGTGAATGATCTTTATCTCACTGTTTTATTTATACTAAGATTTTGCCTCTCTTTCATCCAAGGTGGCTCAAGGGAAGGATATCGGCTGTTTGCTTATTGCCGAGATGAGTTCAGCTGGGAATTTGGCCACTGGAGACTATACTCAAGGTACTTTTTAAATGCGGTATAACACGGACAGGTCAAATTCATCAGGGCCAGCCACGGTAGTTCAAGTCAAGGGATATCTTACATAGATAAAGAAAGGGGGAAAAATGGGACGGCAAGCCCAGTTCGACGGATGCGTGATTTCGAGCCTTCTGTGTATGACATATCCGTGTATACTGTTGATAAATAAATTGAAAAATAAATGAATTACGCTTTATCGACCGGGAGGGGAAATTTGGGTTTATATGGCAAGCATACAATCATAAATACACATATTTAAACACACAAATGTATTCAATTTGACAAAAGTGCTATTGTTGGTTACCACTAGATCTATATATTTATCTCGGAGAGAAGTTTTGCCATAATGCAGTTGTATTAAGTAAAAAGAGGTTGGGTTTTTGGAGGAGGGGGTGGGGATGGCAAGTAATATTAACACTGGTTTTGCTTGTTTTGTATCTTGGGTCTCAGACAAAGGTAGCAGAGATTTTTTTCAGTCTGCCCCCAAAATACCGTCAAGACTTTCAAAGACAGTCACCCATTGTGGAGTAGAAAAGTGTCTGTTTTAGACAGGTGGACATCTTTACACAATGTCATTATAATGTTTTACTTACTTTTACTTTACTTTACTTTTCCGATCCAGCAGCCATTCGGGTTCTAGCCCTTCGGTCTGTTGATGTGGTAAAGAATTTACAGGTTGTAATCAGCTGTGCTTTGTCGCTGTATAGAGTATATCCGATGTCTTATAATGTTTTAAAAACCACACACAAGAGGAGAAATGGGTACCGGTAGTGGTCATTTGTACAGGTGATTGTGACTTATACAGGTGGTCCTGAGAGCAGGTTCAGCTGTACACCGCTACATTAGAATCTCAAAGTTCTATCTGACTGTTTTGGCCAGTTTGAGTTGCGAAGACCATGAGTTAAAAAAACATATGTGAGGCAGTGTGATGAAATCAGGCGCTCGTCAAAATACAGAAATCAGAGAAACAGGCATTTTCCCGAAAGTTTGGAAATTTTTATTGAATTTTCATTTTTGGGCTCAACTTCTTTTATGTCCAAATAAAAACACATTTCCATGTGAATTTTACTGAAAAACATTGATTAAAGACACAAAATATGTCATTTTTCTGTTTTCAAGAACTCTTTAGCTATTGGAGTTACAAAACTTTGGCAGCCATTTTCTCGCTAATTTCGCCAATGAAACCAGGCGACCTCGCTTCGTTCAACTGCAAATATCTTGAGTCCCATTCAAGATAGATGGGTATTAATTTTATTGAAAGCAAGGCAAATAAATCAGCTTTCGGATGATACCAATAACTCCACATGCACAAAAATTGACGAGCGCCTGATTCCTCTGAGTCATGACACATAATATGTTATATCTGCTCTATCAAAATCGTAAGATTATTGGGAGTCTTTATCAAGATATTCATGCAAAGAATTGCATTCGTAAAAGCTTTACATCTTGTGAATCTCAAAACGTTTGATGTCAAATTTCTTAAAACTAGGTTACTGAGCAGATGAAACTTTTCAATTCTGAATTCGCAACTCGTCTTTTGTTTTTAGTCACTGAAAATGAAGGTCGCCTGTTTGTATGACCTAATAATAGGGTACACAATGTTATTAAAGTTCTAAAGTAAACTGTCAGGAGGGGGGGAGGGGGGGGCTCTCATAGTCTAGAGGTTAAGGGGTTCACTTCTTATTCAATAGGTCCTGGGTTCAAATCCAGATAGCAACGGAAAATTTTCTCCATTCACATCCTTTACTTCACTCAAACAATATTCTTTCGTCTGCTTTCGTATCCAATAAAAAAAAGTAAACTGTTGTCCCGCGTCTTTTTTTTTAACCAGTGACTGTGAAAATAGCTGAAGAAAATCCAGATTTCGTCATTGGCTTCATCTGTTTGTCGAAGCTGTCATCTAACCCGGCGCTGCTGCACATGACTCCAGGTGGGTGATTGAGAAAGTTTTCTCTCTCTCTCTCTCTCTCTCTCTCTCTCTCTCTCTCTCTCTCTCTCTCTCTCTCTCTCTCTCTCTCTCTCTCGAAATGTGGTTGGTTGGCGGGTGCAATGGTGTGGTTTGCTCCTTCTTTCCTTTCAAACATGTATTGTCTTTATCTTATCTCTTCTCCTTCTTTGATGTGTTTGTTACTCTCTTGTTACAAGGGAGTAACAAACAACTTGTAACACCTGTAATCTTCGGCACTTTTCTGATTGTGTTGTAAGTGCCGTAAAACGCTTATTGAAATAAACAATCTCTCTATAAATAAAGTTTTTTTATGGCGTCGGAGGCTTGTTTTTAGGTTTTTGGACTTGCAACTGTAAGGCATTGGGTTTGAATCATCCTCTGATGGGCCCGACGTTCTGCCCTTGGGAAAGGCACCCTACATGCGCTTTTGTCACTTCACCCAGCTGGGGATGGGTGCCGGGCTACAGGTAGCAAATGGTCTTGTCAGTTTGTTAGTGTTTGAGCATAATATGCAATCCACATCTTGCACTGTAAAAATCTACAGATTAGTTTTCAAACTACTGTGGGGTCTGCTTAAACACAACACAATTAATTTGAAAACAGCAGTAAATCGAAAGAAAATAGAGTGCCCAATTATTTGCTTCGCTATTTTTTTAGCAAACTTTCTAAACTGGCGATACCGCTGGTTTCGGTTTAAGTGAACTCCACTGTATGTATATTATGTATTGTTTGTGACCTGATTTTCAAACACTGTTAACTTGATTAATTAATATTCAAACTCACAGGTGGTTAAAGGGTGCCACTAGTAGGTCCTACTTTTTTACTTTCCCTCTGTCTGTCTGTCTATCTCATTTTTTCTTAGCACTCCCCCCCTGGCGGTGCTACTGACTGAAGTGTCTTTAGGCTGTTCCCAAAGGGGGGGGGCATTAACATGCTCTTCTGCTCAGTAGAATTGTAAACGGGCTGATTCACCAACGTCATGCTCATAACTGTGCCTGGACTGCATACGGGGAACTGCTGCTTTTTCTTTCCTAATCCCTACTATCGTCATTTGTCCTCTACCTCTTTTGTATGTTTGTCAGTCTCAATGTGACCCGCTATTTCCAGGGTGCCTTGGTAGCCGAACAGACTGAAGCTAGAGAGATGAGCAGAGTAATCCTGATTCCCTGTATGGAATTCTCTGTTGACATCCACGTCTTGGCGTTCTTCCGAAATTTGAATTCAAATTTATTCTAATACTTGTCGCAGTTTCGCTTTGATTTTTTTCGCACAATTTGGATAACTGATGAGGCTTTCGGTTTAGCAAATAAAAATATTTGGCGCCAAAAAGGAAAAAAGACGTGTTTTATCAGCTTACAATGTGCATCCTACCGGATTTACTGTTGTCTGAATCCCGTTGTTTTTCACCCCCTACAGGTGTGCAGCTGAAAGAAGGTCAAGATGCTCTCGGACAGAGGTACTTAACGCCACAGGAAGTCATCTCCAACCGCGGCTCGGATATCATCATCGTCGGGCGTGGCATCTACGGAGCCAGTGATCCTACGGAGGCTGCCAGGCAGTTTCAGATAGCAGGATACGACGCGTATCTTGCCCGTTTATCCTGAGTTGTGTTTTCTGCACATGGTTTGAAAGAAAATTGGGGGGGGGGGGGGGGTGGAGAGTTTGCAGGCACAGACCTGCAAAGTACTCAGATAAAACTGGAGCCCTCAGATTTTTGATTTTGTTTGTTGAAGAATCCTGATGCAATGTGCATAAAATGTGATTCTTGCTTGAATTCCGTTACGCAAATTATCGTAAATGATGTGGAAATACACTGGTTTATTTGCAATATTTGTGTGAGATCGTAAAAGACATGAAAATACACATTTTCATTTGTTTTTTAACATTTATTTACAATACACTTTTATTTGTTACTTTCAATTTGTAACATTATCTTAATCTACTGAGTTTCTGGGGATTCCCAAGTATTTTCCCCCCACACTCTGATTTTTAGGAAGGATTCTGAGAGGGTGGTTGGCGGGTGCTCTGGTGTGGCTTGCTCCATCTTTCCTATCAAACATCTGTCGTCCTTATTTCCCCTTCTTCTTTTTTATGTTTGTTACTCTCTTGTAGCACCTCTAATCTTCTGGCGCTGGTATGGCCTTATGCAGTTGCGAGCGCCGTAAGACCTCTACTAAAGAAGGATTCTGAAGGACACTCTTCTTGTTTTTGGCCCTGGAGTTGTTGGCAGGTCTGTTTAAGACTGAATAATTGTCTCACACCCTACAGAAGAGAATCTCCGCCTCATAAATAACCTTACTTACATCAGTGTTGCAAGGGGCATTGAACCAACACCTTTTCGTAACATCTTAATTCGAGTGAATCTCAGATCTCAGGGTTTATAGGTGTGCACTGGGTTTAAGTCTTTCATTTTTTAAAAATCATGTGGGTGGTTTGCGAGTGCTCTCATGTGGTTTGCTGTTCTTTTCCCATCAAACATCTAGGTCTACGTTGTCTGTCCAATTTTGGGTTGTTTTTGTGTTTTTTTGGGGGGGGTTTTTAGTCTGTTACATTCTTGTAACACCTAATCATCCGCACTTATAAATATGGCCTGTCTAATTGTATTACAAATGCCATAAAAACTCTCTGAAATACTCAAACTTCAAGTCGTGGGTGCACATCGGCAGTATGTTTTATGATAAACAGCACAGATGGAATGGGAGCACGAGTTACTTCTGTCTTCCTTTTTACTTTTATGCAAATAGTTGTAGTAGTAGGTACCACAGACGGTGCGCCGATCACGGCAAGTAGCGTTCTTCCCGAGGAGGAAAACTGTCCTAGTGATCAACTTCACAAACGCAGCTTTTCACTCATGATTGCTTGATTTTAATGAAATAAAAACCAGTTGGAAGAGCTTGTTTTGCTCTAATATGTGTGTTGTTCATGGATAGAATGGATTTGTGGAAGTGTGTTTAAAATAGCTCTAAAATTTGGGGAAAATGAACGCATTTTGCGTCCGACCGGCGCTCGCATCGAAACCTAGCCACAGCCACCCTTTTTCTTTCACAAACTGCTCGGTCGCGATAGTGCGTACTGAAATAACTCTGCATTGTTAGACAGGTCAAAAGCTGACCTTTACCCCCATACTAAGCAGGCCAGGTTTTTTTTGTGACAAAATGGTAAAACTTGAAGTGGAAAGACAATGTTGTGAGGAGTTTTGATAAAATCTCAGTATTCTGAACATTTTTTTAGATGTGCTTTACACGTATAGTTAGTTCACAATATATTTGTTTTATTCAAGCAAGTACTGTTAAACTATTTGTTATCGTGGTACCGCTATTGGACTTCAAACTGTGGATGCGTGTGTCGGGGACACTCGCTTTCTGTTACAATGGCTGAAGAGGCAGCTGTCGAGGCACTCGACATACCGACCGACTGGCAGGCGGGCGGATTATGATGGGAATACGCGTAACAACAACTAATCTGTCAACCAACCGTGTGATTTGTTCAATCTCCTTGATAAGTAATTCAACGTTTTAGTTTTAGTTGTTTAAGATAGATCATGCTTCAGGTTTTTCAGAGAGAAAAAATTGTATTAGTACATGTACTTAAGCTACTGGTCATTTCACGGGTGTCAATACACACTGACGGAACAGCCAAATGATCTAGATCTCTATCCATCGGAACAGAAAGTAGTAATGTTGCTTCCAGTTTCGAACATTTTTTACTTTATCTTTTTTTTTTTTTTTTATAGTTTTTTTAACCTCAATGCAACTACTTTTCATAACAAGTTGACCAAAGGTGTTTTTATTCATAAAAATATGAACCATAAATGTTTATGTATGACTTGGGCTTAGATCTGATCCTATAATCTCATTCTGTCAAAATCCTTGGGCTATAAGTTACTACGGCATTGCAGACTACTTCTTTATTTTAAAATTATACTGGGTTCACCCTCTGTTGCGTTACTGTTAAGCGTCAAGGGGTTCTGTAACAATAATCATGAATAATGACAGTTCTACTTTGTCCTCCCCAACCTAGAAAATATGTTAAGATAAATTTAATACGGAACTTAGATCTAGATCTAGATCTCGAGATTTTTACTTTCACTCTGGCTCTTAGATCTCTATACATTACGTTGCTTACTTTTGAGGGTCGGGCTGTCATATTTTTAGGTGCAGAACACTAAAACCATTGCAAATCATTTGTAACAAAAAATTTTTAATCAAGTTAAAGGGGATATTGCATGCAGCACTTCAGGTATACCTTGAAAGCTTTTTTTTTTTTAATAGACTGTCTTCCAACGGTAACAACTGGAAATACTGAGACTGATCTCTCAACTGCATCTTTCGTTAAATTCAAATGATGATCAAATAAAACATCAAGATGTATTATTGGGGCAGATAACTTAAAGTCAGACTCACTCTCAAATTGGTCAGCTGACACAAATTGATATCAGCTGCCTGCTCTAATGTGGAGTCTGCATCAGCAGCAGCAATCTCCTTACTTAGTGTCCTTAATATCAAAAGTACTTCACAGTTACATGTACTGTTATTCATTTCTTATTACACAGAACTTCTAATGAGCTTTCCAGTGGTATAGTTCTATTCACCTCTAACTGACTTTTTAGGTTGATTCTGTTTTTGCATCTTTGCAAATTCAGCTGATGTTTAGCAGAACGTCATATATATATATATATATATATATGATAATTTTAACTTTACGTTACTTTTTTCGTAACTGTCATTAAGTACTCAAACTAGCTGCTACTACTTTTATCACATAGAGCTTTTAATGAGAGCTATCCAGTAGCTTTTTTGTGGTTTCTAATTAAATTTGAAAAGTCCGATGTTTTGTTGAGCGACGATAATTTTCAGAATTGTCACCTACCCTTCTGTAACAGCCTTTAGTACCCAGCCTTGCCATACAGTTACTACTACTTTTTTCAGATAGAGCTTTGAACGAGCTTTCCAGTGGTATATTTGACGTCTGTCAAGCATAATTAGTTGATTTTTAATGAATTTTTAAAAAGTCGTATGTTTAGTTGGACACTGCTAATTTTTCAAAGTGTTGCCTACTTTTTTGTAGCAGCCTTTAGTACCCAGTCTTGATATACAGTTACTACTACTTTTTTCATATAGAGCTTTGAATGAGCTTTCCAGTGGTATGTTTGACATCTGTCCAGCATAATTAGTTGATTTTTGATGACTTACTAAAAAATGTCCTCAAACTGCAATTTTGTCATTGGTGTCTTCCCCTTAGGCATTTTTGGCCAGTATACCCCTTGGATACGATTATATCTCTCTTGTATTTAATTTTTAACCCTTTAAAAATTTTTAGTAAAGTCTCAGTATGTATATCTTTTGAGATTTGCATTTTGATAGCTATCCAGCCTTAAATGTTTATTTTATGTATCTTGGAAAATGGGGTTCCAAGACATTGGCATCCATTTTAAAACTTCATTTTTATGTTTTCTTTCAGTTTTGAACTATTATAATCACTACAATAGCTACATGAATTATATTTTCATTTCTTTTACGCTAAGTTTGTGTGTTTTTGTCGAATAATGTGTAAAACATTTTTGATTTTCAAGACCGGTTTTTACGTAGTGTGACCATGAAACAGCGTTGTGAGCCAGTTGCGCACACGTCACGATTTTTGTAAGTGCAAAAATATTTGAAACATATCTCAGGTGTTTGTTGGTGGATTTTGATAATACTTTTTTTTATAGTTCTTGTTTCACTGAGCACTATATGGAAAGTATAGTCTTGTTATGGTATTCTTTTTTTTTTTTTTTATTTCACTTGTGGTACCTAGTAGTAGTATTTACAGAGCTTTGGGTTCTTGGAATTGGAATGTGGTTTATGATTGGGTGTAAGCCTGAACCTGTTTATTGCGGATTTAATTACAATCATTGAGTCATCATGTGTTCATCATTATGTATGAATTATTTTTTGGTCATATTTCTATCATTACTCTCGCTGTGTCTTCCACCCCCCCCCCCCCCCCCCCCCCCCCAAACCAATCTCTCAAAAGTGCTGCTATGTACATAATTTGCTGCGGCGTCTCAGAGCTCAATAAAGTGTATGATTGTCCGAGAACTGAATGTTTGTTCTTTGTTTCTTCTTTTCACCCTGCTTTCTTTTCTTTCTTTGTGGGTGGTTGGCGGGTGCTCTGATGTGGTTTGCTTCGTCTTTTCTATCAAACATCTATCGTCCTTATCTCCCATTCTTCTTTTTTATGTCTGTTACTCCCTTTTAAGTCCTCTAATCTTCGTTGCTTATATGACCTTATTAGTGGGTGGTTGGTGGGTACTCTGGTGTGGTTTGCTTCTTCTTTCCTATCAAACATCTATTGTCCTTATCTCCCCTACTTCTTTTTTATGTTTGTACTCTTGTAACACCTCTTATCTTCTGGCGCTCATATGACCTTATGCAGTTGCGAGCGCCGTTAAACCTCTACTAAAACTAAAACTGACCTTATTATGTTGCAAGTGCCTTAAAACTCTTTCGAGAAAAAAAAGAGAGAGAGAAACCGGTATCGGTGTCTGAGGGGTAGTGGCAAGGCGCTGCGCTGTCGTATGTAGGAGACCCAAATGAGTAGATTCTGAAAGACTGAGAATGTAATGGTTTGGCCACCTGGTCACCAAGCACTGCCAGCCTCGGGAGCCTCTAACATCAAGCACTCAGGCTATACATATACTATAAAGCTGTCCCCGCGGTTTTATGGGGGGGGGGGGAAATTATGCAAAACTGAGCCCAAAAATTTGAAATTGTGCGATTCTGTTAACTTTAACAAAGATGGATAAAGGAAAATAATCAGAAATTATGCAAAAAATTATCAAATTTTGCTCAATTATGCGGGGTGCATAAAACCACGGGGACAGATAAAGGAAGAGGAAGACCACACAAAAGGTGGACTGAGGGAGTCAAGGAAACCCTGAGAAATCTTGATATCCCAATTCAAAGAGCTGCAGAGCTGGCTGGCCTACCAGAAAAAACTACATCTCCCATCGACGCTTAACGACAAGAGAAGATGAAAAAGTAAATAAGTATCAGTCTTTCTGTGGGATATTGTCGTCAGTCTGGGCTGGCCCTGACAGGGAGCCCGCCTCCTAAATGATCTAGATTATGTTGAAGGGGGCGTAAAAACACTTATTTAACTCTTTAATTAATTACCCCATCAGATGCTGGGAGCGTCCGGCTGTAATATAACTAATATAACCCTGTTCCCCCTGTTATGTTATATATGTCACCAAGCACTGCTAGCCTCAGGAGCCTCTACTAACATCAAGCACTCAGGCTATACGTATATTATGCCACCCAGGCAGAATTCAAAATTTCCTACCAATTGAAAATGTTTATTGTGTCCCGCGCGCTCATATGACCTTACTCAGTTAAGGTATCGAATA
>NW_004797389.1:646044-655380 GCF_000002075.1 Aplysia californica
CCCTAGGCCTACTGCAAAGTTCCTCACAAAATACTGGACATGTGAATGCATAATATTATGCAAGACTGAGAGCCCGGGCCCGGTTTCCATTCCTGAACCCCGCGAAGAAAAGGACCCCACATACCTCAAAAGAAAAGGTGGGTGATTCTGCAAGCCAAGTAGCTCATAATCACTACTAACAGCACAATCTTGAATGCAGTCAAGAAGAAAATAGCGCCCCCCCCCCAAAAAAAAAAAAAAACAACAAACAAACCAACCCCAAAATGACCAAAACTTTATACGGAGTTTGTCTTAAATGCCCTTGACCCTGAATCAGCTGGGAAGTATAAAATGTATAATAACAGCAACGCGAGGAAACAAAACAAACTTTACAGTCCACTTTTTTAGTCGGTTCCACTAGTGTAGCGCCTGGTTCGGCTGGTTGTGCTGTTTGGATGTGAGAGAGATGTAAATAATATCTCATTCCTCATGGTGGATTGTCAAGAACTTGTGTGATGCTGTTCATTTGATTATGATTAGAATAACGGGTTTTCTTTGTCAGAAGCTTCCATTGTCGTCAGGATTATTTATGCCTTTGCACTCACCACCAGTCTCCAGTCTCTAGCGTGTCAGCGGTCTCCACCCCGTGTGAAAACAAAATCGAACCGCGTGCAAACATTAGGCCAATGCTCTAGCAGATCTCTTGTCTTTGATTGCAAGTAATGAAGTAAGTTTGCTTTGTCAAGTTCTGTTTATGTACGGTATATTACAGTATATTTATTTAACGATTTTTGTTGTTGTTGTTTTAGGATTGTGGACTCTAAATATAGTTTCTTGTTTCTCTCGTTCCGTTCCTTTTAAGTCCAATATGTGATTCCAGCGTAGATATGGCACTAGAGATCCCTAGCAGTAGGCAATCACTGCCCCTAACTTGCCTACATTATCTAATCTAGAAGAAGCCAGATATTTCTACATCATCATCGACTTGCCTTACGTTTGGTTAACTTTTATCAGGAACCAGCCCTGGATCTTTCATTTCTGGAATAGGCCTAGATCTAGATTAGATACACTCTTCTATATATACACTCTATTAATTAGACTTGGACTTGGGTTCAGTTTTTGATGATTAGGATTAGGCCTAGAATCTAGATCTCTAGATATCTAGATAGATCTAGATCTAGACTCTAGATTCTAGTTCTCTCAAGTTCTCATGTGTTGTGCTTTTGTGGTAAATTTTTACTTTCACTGCCGCTCACAGAAGCACGCTCACAGAAGCACTGCTTCGGGGGTCAAACTGCAGCAGGCCCTTGTTTTTGCTGCAGATCACACATAAAGCCACTAAAATTGTCACAAATCAATTATTTTCAGGAAAATTTCAAATCTAATCTAGATTTTAGATCTAACTGTAAAATATCAAATTATGGGTTAAGAACAATCTAATATTTAAAAAACTATTAATAATTTGTGACGGAAATGAAGTTAATATTCAATTCGTGTTCAGCGCATCAATATTTAATAGAAAATGGACAACTGGTAGCTAAGAGACGGGAGGGAAAGTAAAAAATACCTTTTTTGGGGGGTTATCTACAGCAGTATGTTTTATCGTATATAGATCTAGATATAGTCTAGAATATATATATTAAATAATTTTGTCTTTGTTTTTGCTGTTTTTTTTAAACTTCAATTTGTAAGATAATGGCTTTAGAAACAGGAAGCCTTAGAAAAAACCCAGGCTGGTTTATCAGTGCTTTCAATTTTTTTTCCAGATATTATGTGTGTGTATAAATTCTAATAACCCTGATTTATGATTTTCTCTTTTGAATGTTCACTATACTTCTGTTTACTTTATCATTGAAGTAATAAATCCAGATTCTAGAGGTAATTGGTGATTTTCATGCTTACATTCAGTTTCCTAGACCTGGTTCAATCTGCAATATTATATAGTGAAGGTGAGTGAAGATGTGGTAGGTAGATAGATTTTTTCTCAGGTTCCTTCCACAAGTTGGCTCTTCAAGCCAGATCCCTGGTCAGGTGGGTTCATGATGAAGTCAGAGACTAGAATCTAGGCAGCCCGGAAATTAAAGGTGGAAATCTCTTAGTTAAAGGACGTGTAATATGTGTAAGGCATCGTGGCGAAACAGGGGCTCGTAAAAATTTTTTTCTGTTAAGTGTTTTATATATATGGCACTCGCAACTTCTGCATAAGGTCATATGAGCGCACAGGACAATTAAAACTTTTTCAGTTGGTAAGAAGTTTTGAATTTTTCCCGGGTGACGGCTGAAGCCTACTCTTATCGATTTTAGACCACCAAAGGATCTTTAACGTGCCCTCCGAGATTTTTCGCCCTTGTCCGAGAAGGCTAGGTGTAGATCTTTCCTACCAGAAGATCAGGGGTGTGGCTGAAAGACAGCAGTAAGAAGGAGCCGAGGAGTAGCAGTAGAAAGGCTGCAGAAAGAGTCAGGAGCCCAGAGGAGGGGGCAAATAGGTGAAAGGGTGGGGGCCGAAAGAGGAGACAACAGAACATTGCTAGAGAGCAGGAAAAGAGGGGAAAGGAGACAATTTAAGAGAAGTTAACTTTTCGGTCACTACCCGGATTCGAACCCGGGACCTTTGGAATGAGAGGCCAACACCTTAACCTCCAGGCCACGAGAGCCCCGCTCGTCAAAATGATGAAATCCGAGAAATTGTTTTTTTTTGGCCAGTTTAGAAATTTTTTTCAGTTTTTTTTTTTTTGGCTCCTCATCTTGCATGTCCTTTCAAAAACACTTCTATGCTTAATTTTATGGAAAGGCGTTATTAAAAGCACAAAAAATATTAATTTGCAGTTTCCAAGGACTCTTTTGAAGCTATGGGAGTCACCAAATTTTTGCGGCCTTTTTCTCACTAATTTTACTTCTGAAACCTGGTGACCCCTCCTCCTTCAATTGCAAATATTTTGACTTCTATTCAAGATAAATTGATGGTTTTTTTTTTCGAAAGCAAGGCGAATGAACAGCCTTTAAGATGATACCAATAACTCCATATGCCCCAAAATTGACGAACGCCTGATTCAACTGCTTCGTGACCCATAGATCTTTATGTGTGTGAATGAATGAAAAAAATAGGGAGCTTTTATTTCAATAATTAATATCATGGCATTTCGTTTCGAATTAATCCTTCTTGTTGTATAAAACTGAAAAAAACTACAGCCATAGTACACCCTGTGATCTATGACATGATTATAAAAGTCTTTATGACTGCCTGGAAAACAAAGGAGAAAGTTCTATTGTCAATAGGTTGAACAGCCTCCTGGTCAACTACTCCTGAGTCTTAGCTTAGATCTAGAAAAGGAACGCTAAAGAAGAGGAATTCCACTTGTTTTGGAATGTCATCAATCAGATTTGATTTGGCCGGATCCCCGATCAAGGACAGGATAAAGGTTTGTTTGAATCTTGAGAGTAATTTAATAGATGAAGGCGACAAATTAGCCGTCAGACTGCTATCCTATATATAATATACTCTTTTTTTCCCAGGACAGCTTATGTTCACTTTCAAAATTATTGATGAAATGGCTTGGGTGAGACAGAAAATAATTATAAAATCTCTTTTTCAATAAATGATCTTGACAACAGATCTTTCTGTAAGTCGCTGCCTTGGAGATGTTGCCTCATTGACATAATATTTGTTATCCGGATAGTAGTTTCTGAATCATGTTAAATATAATTTTGTTCAATAAATTAATTGACAATCGATCATCTGTTGTAAAATTAAAAAAAAAAAATATTTAAAACTTAAATTTTTTCTCAGACCTGTAATTTAAGAGAACCAAGGTGATTAGCTGCCAACAAAAAAATGTAAGTCATCTTTCTTAATTTAGTTTACTGAAATGATAGTTTGCTACGACACTACTTCATAATGATGCATGATCAGGGATGCCAATTCCCCGTTTTTTCTTACTTTTTCCGGTTTTTTTCGTACACTTGCAAAGGAAAGTGGAGAGGTAAGAGATATGTTTTTGTTTTCTCTTTTAAAAATGTCACAAGGTTCATTTTAGGTGAGATGTGATGCTCCGCTCATATTCAGTTGTTTTTTTCAAGAATCATTTGGCATCCCTGCATGATACATGCTCCATTTGCTTGATAGAATTTTAGAATAAATCCCCAATGGCAAGGAAGGGTTTTGTTCTCGGTTCAGTGGATGACTTGCACTTTTACCTTTTCGTTTTTTACACCACTGAATCAAGGCTAGATGGGAGTGAGCTGCTAATGTTTTGGAATAAGACAAAAAGTGCTGGTTGCCTTTTGTGTACATTTGGGTGGTAGGGGGCTCTCTACGCTTAGAGGTTAAGGTGTTCGCCTCTCATTCAAAGATCCCGGGTTCGAATCCGGGTAGCAGCGGAAAAATTTTCTTCTCTAAAATTGTCTCCTTTCCCCTCTTTCCTGCTCTCTAACAATGTTATATTTTGTCTTCTTTCGTCTCCACTTTCTGCCCCCACCCCCTCCTCTGGGCTCCTGACTCTTTCTGCTGCCTTTCTATTGCTGCTCCTTGGCTCCATTTTGCTGCTGTCTTTCAGCCACACCCCAGATCTTCTGGTAGGAAAGATCTACACCTAGCCTTCTCGGACAAGGGTGAAAAATCTCGGAGGTCGTGTTTGCAAATTGCGTGCGTTAAAGATCCCTTTGTGGTCTAAAATCAATAAGAGTAGGCTTCGGCTGCCACCCGCGCTAAATTCAAAATTTCCTACCAACTGAAAATGTACAATGTGTCCCGCCCGCTCATATGACCTTTTATGCAGTTGCGAGTGCCGTAAAACCCCCCCCCCCCCTCCGAAAAAAAATTAAAAAATTGGATGGTAGGAGTCCAAGAAGTGCAGGTCTGTCTAGACTGACTGACTGCCAGGGCAACTCTTTTCAGTAACCCTTCTCAAAGCAGAAATAATTTAGTCAGCATTATAATCTATCGCAATACTCTTCGTAAATGGCATACTGGTGCCTGAACGGTGGTGAACGTTAATTGAGAGAGAGAGAGAGAGAGAGAGAGAGAGAGAGAGAGAGAGAGAGAGAGAGAGAGAGGAAGAGAGAGAGAGAGACTGGTCTGGCCCAAGGGGAAATATTTTAACCCTTCCAGCCCAGCCATTTTTGTGCACTCCCTAACCCCAATCCCAGCCAATACAGAGCAGTATTTCAGAAAAAGAGGCATGCATTCTAAAAAGTGATGTAGTATCTTTTTGTTATGAGGTTTAGATAATAAAGTGCAATAGTGTTTAAAGGTAAATGAACAAATATTATGAAAACTATTAAAGTTTAATTAGGTTCGCTTATTTAGAAAAAAATTTGGTACCCAGCGAAACTGAGAATATATACGCTCTTGGTACAGTGGGAGGTACAAGCGCTGCTGAAAATATACGCGCATGGGGCTGGAAGGGTTAAGAGAGACAAGAAGAAAGATATAAAATTTATGTAATTTGGACCCAATTGGAATCTGAACTTCGAACTTTCACGCCGTGGGGTCAAATTGGAAAAAAAAGTTCAATGTAAAACGGTAAGCATTTTTTTGCTTTCACTCATGACATTGATAGTTCTCTTCTGTTTCATTTTTTAAATGAATTGATCCAGTGGTATTAGGTGAAGAAAAAAAAGAAAGAATTGAAGATTCAGAAAAAAAAGTTCAGTATCATTTTTGTAAGAAAGAGGACTTGACCAATCAATTTATAAATATTATATCAGGTTCACTTACACCAGTTTAAATGGAGGCTACACATGACATGATGACAGAAGCCTAGGTTTTGACATGCCTCCTAAGTGTGTTAAATGGGATATTATACAAGTATCACAGTGTCAGCAGTATCAATGCTGTACAAGTATCACAGTGTCACCAGTATCAGTGCTGGTTGCCATGTGTAATCCAGGACAAGATAAAACAGGAGAGATTGGGGGCTTGATTTGTTGTGTCAGTCTGACATAGCATAGAGAGAGACTTACATTGTTGGAGGTCGTCACTTACTCTGATATTTGGACACATATATATGTACCTTGCAGTGGTATCACCTGCTGCAGAAAGTGGTTTACGTGCCTGCTTTCATTTTCTCCATTATAAATAAATCTCACATGATCCTTGCCACGTGCAAGTACGTTCTCCTCCCTGTTTGGGATTTTTTTTTTTCATGGAGGTTAGAGGTTAGTGCATGTACATATAGGTGTAATATGATTTGATGTGGTTGGTTGCTTTTCCGAGCATGCTGTTCTATTTTTTTACCTTTTGTCGGACTGATTTTTGATGGACTTTACGACGCATATATCAGTTTGTTGTAGGCTGGTGCAGTTTTGTTTTCCCTCATGAGGTAGACAGATAACAGTTCATGAGACTATCCTTTGGTGTGAGAGTGGTGTGTGCTTGTTAGGGAGCTGGCTTCATACCGGGCAGACCTGTCCCTAGTTCGATCTCCTAAGAATCCTTCAGGATTTTTGTCTGGCAGTTTTCGTGACTCTGGGTTCTGATTTTTCCCCGTCGCAGATGGATGATAAAGGTACTTGGTACTTCTTATTAAATGCGACCGACCTAGTGTGTGTGTGTGTGTGTGTGTGTGTGTGTGTGTGTGTGTGTGTGTGTGTGTGCAGTTTTTTGTGGGAGAGGGAGGTTTGTTTTTGTTTTAGTAGAGGTTTTATGGCGCTCGCAGCTACATAAGGTCATATGAGCGCCATGGAGAGGGAGGGAAAGACAGAGAGATGAAGAGAGATGGAAAGAAATGATCACTATTAGAACCGTATGGTGTTTGGGTTCTTTGTACGCCATTTGTAAATCGCATAGAGAGCACTTTCTTGGCGGAAATGTGCTATATTTTTATATGTAAATCTATTACTATTATGTAAATTAGTTTTATCATTATTGTTATTGTTATTATTTTTATAATTATTGTTATTATTATTATTACATACAGTCGGACCTGTCTAAGATGGCCACACACTGTCGAGGAGAAAAGTGGCGGTATTAGACAGGTGACCGTCTTACACAGTGCCATTTATAATGTAAAAAGATACACAAGGAAGGCAATTGGAAGTGGCCGCTTGTACAGGTGATTGTCTTATATATATACATATATATATATATATACAGGTGGCCGTTAGAGCAGGTTCGACTGTATGTGTATTTATGGCGTCGGTGGCCTAGTGGTTAGGCTCTCGGACTCGCAACTGTAAGGTCGTGGGTTCGAATCCCGTCAGGGACCCGACGTTGTGTCCTTGGGAAAGGCACTTTGCACAAATTTTCCTCACTTAACCCAGGTGGAAATGGATACCCAGCTATAGACAGTAAAAGATCTTGTCAGTTTGATAGTGTTTGAGCGCGTGAAATCCGCAGCTTGCACTGTATGCTTCCGCGGAAGCTGAGAATGTTTCTGAGTGTTCTCAGAGGGTCTGCTGGGGTAATAATAGTTGTAAAGCGCATAGAGCAAGCTCTTGAGCATGGATATGCACTATATAGATGCAGTTATAATTATTATTTATGTCCCGTCTTTTTTTTTTGGTCAGTTCAATCACAAACTGATTGATGCGTGAGTGAAAAGTTTGAGGTTTGTGTCCAGTGTCTTGCAGCCTTGTAATCTTTACGCTCACTCACTCCTCAGTGTCTTGAACAGAGAGACCTTTGCTCTGCTCTGACTTCCACATGATGACCTAATGTCTGTCCACTAGTAGAGCCATAGAGACACCCGATATGTGTGCACCTGGAATTTTCCCCAAAGGAAAACTTACCAGTTTCCTTGTAGTTTCTGAAATTCTGTTCACATTAATGTTGTTCTTTTATATCTCAGCGTTGTGACTAAGTATTAGCTTCAACAATGTTTGCCTTCAGAATGGGTTTTTTGGATGCTGTTAATGTTTTTAATTCCTTTCTGAATGTGGATGTGTGTGTGTGTGTGTGTGTGTGTGTGTGTGTGTGTGTGTGTGTGTGTGTGTATGTGTGTGAGTCACGCCTATCAGTTATTGTAATTTAGAGTATCTCAGACTGTGAGGGTTCGATTATTACCCAAATCACAGCCAGCGACGTATCAGCCAGAGATGAGAGAACCTTGTAGTAGTTAGTAGTTAGTAATTTAGTACCTGACCTGACCAACTGTTGTGTGATCTTGCGCCTGTTCATTATCAATGTCGCTTCGGTCATTATCATCTCGCTCCGGTCATTATCACCTCGATATCTTTGTGTGCAAGATGTCTGCAATGTCCCAGCCGCAACGTTTGTCTAGTGGTATTTGCCTATAATAATCTGAATGCCAGCCGTAGTTTATTTGCCAACACGCTGAAGGGCGGATTCCATCTTTCATGAAAAGTATTGACCGAACATATTTGTTGAAACTGATGGTTTACCAAGTAGAAAAAGAAAGAAAAAAAAAAAGAAGAAAAATCCCAATGTTTTTGGTGCTATCTGAGGATCATATTTGTTTTTTCGTCTTAAATTTTTTAAATATTGAAAGCTTAAGTTAAGCCTGTACATCTATGGTTAAGCCTAAGCTTTGGTCATCCTTTTTTTTATTTTTTATTACTCTCTTGCAACACCCATGAGCTTCGGCACTTACCTGACCTTATTGTGTTCAATAGCTGTACAAAACGCTTGCAAAACTAAAACATGAAAGGATCCCTCTTTTCAGGGAAGATTATGTATGCCCGTCATGACAGTTTCCTCGCAAATATTGACGAATATACACGCCGTAATCCGCCGACAAAGTTCGATGACGCCACCAGGGCCATTCTCGCGTTGTATGTAGCCTAGTTCATGGCCCTGATGACAGACAGAGGTCACATTGAAATTTGCGTCGTGTGTGGTCGGCGGGTGCTCTTGACTCTTGAGTGGTTTGCTCCCTCTTTCGTATCAAACCATCCATCGTCCTCATCTCTCCTCCTCCCTTCTCCTTCTTTTTCGTGTTTGTCACTCTCTTCAAATTCAAGTAACACTTCTAATCTTCGGCACTTATGTGACCTAAATGTGCTGCAAGACTCACTAAACGTTCTCTAAAGCATTCTTTAAAAATCACTTTCTTCAGTGATTATGCCAGGCCTAGTACAATGTCGGTCATGACGGTTTCCTCGCAAATATTGACGAATAAACGCGTCAGCTGACTGTGCCCGTTATCCGCTGACGATGGCAAATTACGCCGTGATCGTGCGCCCTTCTTGCGTAGTTCAAGGTCCTGAAGACAGAGGTCACATTTTGTGTACCTGGGTGACCGGTGGGTGCTCTTGGCTCTTGTGTGGTTTGCTCCTTCTACTGTCTTATCAAACATCTATCGTCCTCATCTCTCATTTGTGTGTGTGTGTGTGTGTGTGTGTGTGTGTGTGTGTGTGTGTGTGTGTGTGTGTGTGTGTGTGTGTGTGTGTGCGAGAATT
>NW_004797389.1:655655-657948 GCF_000002075.1 Aplysia californica
TGTGTGTGTGTGTGTGTGTGTGTGTGTGTGTGTGTGTGTGTGTGTGTGTGTTTGGCACTCTCTCGTAACGCCATTAATCTTCTGCACTTATAATATTATTATGACCTTATAGTGTTGCAAAAACCGTAAAATGCTTACTAAATCATGAAGAAAAAAAAATCACTTTCTTCAGTGATTATGTTCATTTATAATTGGTCGTGAAAGTTTTCTGGCAAGTTCTATTGGCCGGAGAACGCGCCATTCGACCGTAACGTAATCCGCTGACGGAAGCCGGTTGGTTACGTCATCATGACCCTTCGCGCGCACGCCTGAGCCTGAAGTTCAAGGCTCTGCCGAAGACAGACGAGAGAGGTCACTTTTTGCGCCAGCGAAGGCGTCGTCGTCGTCGTGATCATGCCCGCTGGGTTGGTTGGTTGGTTGGTTGGTTGGTGGGTGGTGCGTGGCGTATGCGCTTTTTATACTAGGCAAGGACCTTAGAACTTGTCTGTCTATAGAAATAGATGTGTTGTAACATGTATTTATAACCTCCTTGCCGTTGGGCCTTTTTCTGGTGTAGGTGTAATGTTACAGTGTAGCCTTCTTCTTCTTCTTCTTCTTCTTCTTCTTCTTCTTCTTCTTCTTCTTCTTCTTCGTCGTCGTCGTCTCCGTCTCTGTCTGTTTTTTTGCGACTCTATTTTTGTAGCTGTCGTAATATTGTCTGGTACCGCTGCTCTTCAGTGGAATAATTTATACAGTCGAAGTTGTCTCTATGAAAGTCGCCCATTGTTGAGAAGAAAAGTGTTTTTTTTTTGGTTTGTTTTGTTTATTGTTATTGTTTCTTTGTTGTTGTTTTTTTTATACCGATGAGCGTCTTGGACAGTCATTTATTATATTATAAATTATTATAATGTAGTAAATGTAAAGGAGGAGGAGGTGGGATAGGATGGGAACTGGCCGTTTATACAACAGCTGATTGTCTTATGCAGGTGGCCGTTAGAGTTGCAGATTTCATTGTATGCTGTTATTACGCCGTGCACACACACACACACACACACACACACACACACACACACACACACACACACAGTGGGTGGTTGGCGGGTGCTCTCGTTTGGTTTGCTCCTTCTTTCCTATCAAACATCTATCGTCCTTATCTCCCCTCCTTCTTTTTTGTGTGTTTGTTACTCTCCTGTAACACGTCTAATCTTCGGCACATATATGACCTTATTGTGTTGCAAGTGACGTAAAACTCTTACTGTGGGTGGTTGGCGGGTGCTCTGGTGTGGTTTGCTTCTTCTTTCCTATCAAACATCTATCGTCCTTATCTCCTCTCCTTCTTTTTTATGTTTGTTACTCTCTTGTAACACCTCTAATCTTCTGGCGCTCGTATGACCTTATGCAGTTGCGAGCGCCGTAAAACCTCTACTAAAACAAAAACAAAACAAACTCTTACTCAAACTAAAACACATACACAAAACCCGGACAAACTTCAGTTGGAAGGCGTCATAGTTCCGGTACAGTGGTCCGCTCTTTCCTCTGGAAAGTAGAGCTGGGCGAAGAGTCGATTCCGGAACCGATTCCCGCGATTAAGTTCCGTCTCCTTTTTACGTAGACCAACGGTTGCCAGTCATTTTTATCATTAAAATCTTCTTTTTGAAAAAGAATTTATTTTTGAAAAAAGAAGAAGTTGATGCTTCGTAATGTTCCGAAATCAAGGTTATCCTATATCCTGAAGATGTTCGGAGCCAATCGGGTAACCACAGGGAAAAAAATCACATCATTAAAATGTAAGTAATTGGGTTCGGAGTCGATTCCTGCGATTCCTAGCTTTCAATAATCGGGAACCTAGCCGCCCAGCACTACTGGAAAGCAACACGTGAAGAGATCATGTGACAATGAACAAACAAAAGGCTCAGAAAAAATACTCCTTCCCCCACCCCTTCTCTCTTCCTGTCTTTCTCTCAGTCTGTCACACAAACACAGACACACACACACCCACACACACACCCCCCCACACCACCCCCCCCACACACACACACATACACACACACACACACACATACAGGGGGCTCTCGTGGCCTAGAGGTTAAGGTGTTGGCCTCTCATTCAAAGGTCCCGGGTTCGATTCCGGGTAGCGACCAAAACAATTTTCTTCTCTAAAATTGTCTCCTTTCACATCCTTTCCTGATCTCTAACAATGTTCTGTTGTCTGCTTTCATTTCCACTTTCTGCCCCCACCCCCTCACCTCCCTTGCCCCCTCTCTGGCTCCTGACTCTTTCTGCAGCCTTCTACTGCTACTCCTTGGCTCCCCCG
>NW_004797389.1:659594-660579 GCF_000002075.1 Aplysia californica
CCAACCGTTTTATGTCCCACAATGATTCCGATTCTTTGATATTATGTCACTACTACTACTATAATATATGTACTACTGCCATTGCCACTCGGATTCCAAGTGGGTGGTTGGCGGGTGCTCTGGTGTGGTTTGCTTCTTCTGTCCTGTCAAACATCTTATGATCCATCGTCTTTATCTCCTCTTTTTCTTTTTTTATGTCTTGTTAGTCTCTTGTAACACCTCTAATTTTCTGGCGCTCACATGACCGTATGCAGTTGCGAGCGCCGTAAAACCTCTACTAAAACTTAAAAACACTCAAAATGATTTTACTTTTACGTTGCCCGGAGAAAATTCGTTGTTTATATTATTCAATCCAACAAGGGGGTGGGTGTTGGATTTTCTGCAGGATGAAAAATTGTGTTGAACATTTTGCAGATTAAAGTAGTTTTCGATAGATAAATCAGATTAGATCTAGCGTAGGTTCGGTAAGATCCTTTTACTATGAATAGGTTATAAATCGAATTAAACTTTTGCATTATATTGTTTGCAGTCACTCGCGTGGGGGTGGTTGGCGGGTGCTCTGGTGTGGTTTGCTTCTTCTTTCCTTCGAAACATCTATCGTCCTTATCTCCCCTTCTTCTCTTGTATTTTGTTACTCTCTTGTAACACCTCTAATCTTCTGGCGCTATTATGACTTTATGCAGTTGCGAGCGCCGTAAAACCTCTACTAAAAAACCCAAAACCAAAACAAAACAAAAACTAATCACTCGCCACTGTCTCATGAGATGATAGGCTGAAATGTTTTGCAAACAGCTGCGATAAGGTACAAGTACTTCTCATGATATCACCACAACCACACAGAGTCAGAGAGAGAGAGAGAGTCAGAGAGAGAGAGAGTCAGAGAGAGAGAGAGTCAGAGAGAGAGAGTCAGAGAGAGAGAGAGTCACACACAGAGAGAGAGAGAGAGAGAGAGAGAGAGAGAGAGAGAGAGAGAGAGAGAGAGAGA
>NW_004797389.1:660679-663421 GCF_000002075.1 Aplysia californica
GAGAGAGAGAGAGAGAGAGAGAGAGAGAGAGAGAGAGAGAGAGAGAAGAGCCGTTTACAGGTATCGAATGATTGTAATCGGTTACCTTATATTGCAAATCATGATGGGCGAAAACGGGTTTTAAAAAAACGAAAAAAAACGGAAAAAAAAACGTGGCTGAAGACTGAAGAAAGTGGGACGAAAACTGGTTGTGAAAGGAAGATGTGGGACGGAGACGAGTGCACCCTTCGCCACCACCTTCTCTCCCTCTCTCTCTCTCTCTAATTTGCTGTTCTGAAGCGCCGCCTGGGAATCAGGCTGCCCCTATTTCAAACTGTATCAGTAAGGTCTTTAGCCTCTCTTCCTCCTCGGGTGTTCCCCAAGGGGTAAAGGCAGGTCAACCTCAGTTGTGGGAGGGTTGGCGGGTGCTCTGGAGTGGTTTGCTCCTTCTTTCCTATTAATATTAAATATCTCGTCTCTATCTATCTCCTTCCCTCCTTTCTTTTTTGTGTGTTTGTTACTCTCTTGTAACACATCTAATCCTCTGGCGCTCATATGACCTTATGCAGTTGCGAGCGCTGTAAAACCTCTATTAAAACTAAAACTCTAATCTTCGGCACTTATATGACCTTATTGTGTTGCAAGTGTCGTACAACAACTCTTACTAAAACCAAAAAAAAAACCCCACAAAAACCCCCCACACCAAAGCTAAAGGTCAAAATCAGTTCAAGATGGCCGAGAAGCCTTTAAGGACGCAGTGGACGGACACATGATACTAATGATATCCGATTAGCTTTGGCAGCAGACGACCGGATGTATTGTTGCGACGCGACACATTTCGAACAGTCATATACACCGACATACCAGAAACTTGAATTTGTGGGTGGTTGGTGGGTGGGTGTTTCGGTGTGGTTTGCTCCTTTTTTCCTATCCAACACCTATCGTCCTTATACTTATATGTATATATCTGCCCTCGTTCTTTTCTTGTTTGTTCCTCTCTTGCAACACCTATTTTTCGGCACTTGTATGACCTTATTGTGATTCAAGTGCCGTGCCACGTTTACTACTATAGAGACATGAGTTTGCATACATTTCAAAGCATGTGCGTAAGTATAAAAGGACGTTATGCTTCTTTTATAAAGTGCACCCCCCCAAAAAAAAAAACAAAAAAAAAAAACAACAACCCCAAAAACAACTACAACTACAACAAAAAACTTAAAACTAATCAAAACGAAAAAAAACCCACAAAACAAAACAACAACCCAACGACTCCCCCCCCCCCCCAAAAAAAAACCCCAACAACAACAACCCAACCAAATTCAAACAGACACAAACAGAACAAGGCGCACCTTCAAGCGTTTTCGGATGATCAGAATACATACATGTGTGCAGTGAGTTTATAATTATAATAATACTTTAATGTACGACATAAGTCGACCAATCATCTAGATCTAGTTCTCTTTTCGTTGAGTCTGCCTCCCTCCACGTCGTTTATCGTTTGTCATCTGTCTGTCGTCAGGTTATCGCCGACATCTGTTGTCTTATACGTGCGTGGCGGAACGTCACGGCAGCGATTGGCTGTGTGTTCTGTAACTGTAAGGATGTGTTCTGTAAGGCTGCTGTGTTGGCTCCTGTATAGTTTTAGTAGAGGTTTTACGGCGCTCGCAACTGCATAAGGTCATATGAGCGCCAGAAGATTAGAGGTGTTACAAGAGAGTAACGAACATAAATAAGAAGGAGGGGGAGATAAGGACGATAGATGTTTGATAGGAAAGAAGGAGCAAACCACACCAGAGCACCCGCCAACCACCCGCGTGCGTTCTGTAAGGATGTGTTCTGTGAGGCTGCTGTGTGGGCTCCGTAGTTTGGGAACTCGACGAAAGACTGCGAGAAAAGGATTACAGATGACAATGCATTATTTGTGGAAGGCAGTGTCGTTGAAAGCCCAATCGGAGATACCCACTTTTTTTCCCTTCCTTATCCCTATTCCCCCGTGACTCGGCCGTTTTTGAGCTGGTAAGACTTAGACCTTGAGGTCAGAACGCAAATGTGCTATCTGCTCTATCAAAATGGCAAGAATGTTCGGAGTATATATTCAAAGAATTGCTTTCGAAAAAAGCTTGTAGGTGGCGTCTGTAGCCTAGTGGTTAGGCTACCGGACTCGTAATCGTGAGATTGCGGGTTCGGGGGTTCGAGCCTCAGCTCGGTCCGACGTTGTGTCCTTGGGAAAGGCACTTTACACGAACTTCCCACTTGGCTCGGTCCTATCGGAGACGGACGTTACAGTAGGAGGTCCCGCCCCTTAAGTAACCTAATAGTGTTGATAGGGACGTTAAACCCATACCATTTCACCATTAAAAATTTTTTTTTTAAATTGACACATTGTGAAAGTTTAAAAAACCCAATTGTCCTCTAATTTTTCAAACTACGCACTGAGCAGATAGAACTTTGTCATTCCTAGGTAGCGCAGTGACTGAGTGTAATCCACCCGGTGACTATATCTATCTAAGATACGATAGAACTTTGTCATTCCTAGGTAGCGCGGTGACTGAGTGTAATCCACCCAGTGACTATATCTAAGATACGATAGAACTTTGTCATTCCTAGGTAGCGCGGTGACTGAGTGTAATCCACCCCGGTAACTACATGTATATCTAAGATACGATTTCAAAGGTTCTGTTTGCTAATGCATTGAAACATCGTGTAATCCCTACTACGGGGTGCCCAATTGGGGAATCAGGTCGGGTCGGGTCGGGTCGGGTC
>NW_004797389.1:663521-665214 GCF_000002075.1 Aplysia californica
GGGCGGTTTGCTTGCCAGATTGAGAGCTCAAAGCGGCTATCGTGGCACAAGCCGATCGCGTCCGACTGGTCGCCTCAAGAACAAACCCGTTTATTTTCAGGCGACTAGTCGGGCGATCAACCTGACCCGACCTGACCCCATCCGCAATGGGCATCTGATATATATATATAAGGCTGTGTTGGCTCCTTAGTTTTAGAACTCGACGATAGAACTTTGTAAATCTGAGGTATCGCAGCGACTGAGTGTAATCCACCCGGTAACTACCCCTAAGATAAGATATCATTTCAAAGGGCTCTGTTTGCAAGTGCGTTGAAGCCTCGTGTACTTTTGTAATCCCGAACACGACCCTTGTGCTCTGGCGTGGTTTGCTCCTTTTCTCCTTCTATCAGCCGTCTTCTTATCTCCCTTGGCCTTATCTCTCCCCCTGCGGGTGGTTGGAGGGCGCCACTGGCAGGTCCTACTTCTTTTCTTTCTCTCTTTTGCTTGTAAAACTTTTACTACAACTGTGGGTGGTTGGCGGGTGCTCTGGTGTGGTTTGCTCCTTTTCTCCTTCTATCAGCCGTCTTCTTATCACCATTGGCCTTATAAGATAAATCTCTCCTCCTGCGGGTGGTTGGAGGGCGCCACCGGTAGGGCCTACTTCTTTTTCTTTCTTCTCTCTTTCTTTCTTTCTTTCTTTCTTCCTTCCTTTCTTTCTTCCTTCCTTTCTTTCTTTCTTTCTTTCTTTCTTTCTTTCTTTCTTTCTTTCTTTCTTCCTTCCTTTCTTTCTTTCTTTCTTTCTTTTGCTTGTAAAACTTTAACTACAACTGCGGGAGGTTGGAGGGCGCCACCGGTGGGTCCTACTTCTTTTTCTTTCTTTCTTTCTTTCTTTCTTTCTTTCTTTCTTTCTTTCTTTCTTTGCACTTTTACTACTACAACTAATACCTGCTGTCGCACACAGGAACCTGAGTTCGATTTCCGTTTGGGGATAATTTGTTATCGAGTTTTTTTAGGTCTTACTATAGGGGACGTTGTACGTTGTATCCCTCTCAGCCTGTGTTGGTCCTAACGGGCTGAGTCGAAGCCCTCCTTGTAATTAATGATCTTAAATTGTATCGATAGGAGCTTAGTTTTAGTTTTGGTAAGAGTTTTACGGAGCTCGCAACTGCATAAGGTCATAATATGAGCGCCAGAAGATTAGAGGCGTTACAAGAGAGTAATAAACGTTAAAAAAAGAAGAATGGGAGATAAGGACGATAGATATTTCTTAGGAAAGAAGAAGCAAACTACACCAGAGAACCCGCCAACCACCCACGTGGGAGCTTAAAACTTTTATTACATTGAAAGAAAACGTAAATAAAGAACCTTTCTTAGAGAAGTTCACACGGGCAGACTGCGTGTCAGAGTGTTTAATTGCGAAAGATGATATATTGAAACGTGCGGACTTTTCCCAAAGGTCTAACCTTATTTCTCGTGGCTTTCGTCTTTTCTGTAGTGAAAGAAAAAACGCAGCTTGCTTAAACCTGGTGATCTTTGGTTGTTCATCTTTCTTCTGCCATGGAAAAGTCTCAAACAAACTTGTTGAAACTGAATGACTCTTTTCATCTGTTTCGTCCGTAATCTTTACGACCAACCTTACTGATCTTTGAATATGTTCAGGGTACGTTCAGGCTACGTGCGCACTCGTTTGCGCGCACACACGCCCAAAGACACC
>NW_004797389.1:666135-669846 GCF_000002075.1 Aplysia californica
ACACACACACACACACACACACACACACAGGTCAGCCAAGCGCGTGCTCGTGCACTCTATCTCCATGATGATATGGTTGACAAAATAAACCTATTTCACGCCGGCTAAAAATACAACCCGTGCAAAGGTGAAATAACGTACGACATTCCTAGTCGTATCTTTCCTAGCGGCCGGCCACCACCTGTATAAGACAATCAACTGTATAAATGGACCTCTTTGGGACCTCCCCCCCCCCCTCCCCCTTTGCGTATTTTCTTTGAAAAATATATTAAAATTTTTTTTGCATTATTATGGCAAGATATAAAAAGAAGCAAACCACATCAGAGCAGCCGCCATCCACCCGCTGTTCTTTTCTGTTTTGTTTTTATTTGTCAAGAGAAACTACGTCTGTCTGCTGGGAGGTTGGCGGGTGCTGCTCTGGTGTGGTTTGCTCCTTTTTTCCTGTCAAACATCTATCATCATCTTTATCTCCCCTCCTTTTTTAAAATTATTTTTAAATTTTTAAAAATTGTTTGCTACTCCCTCGTAACACCTACACCTCTAATCTTCGGCACTTATGTGACCTTATTGTGTTACAAGTGCCGTAAAACTCTTACTACAACTAAAGCCGAAGATTAGATGTGTTACAAGAGAGTAATAAACATTTAAAAAAGAAGAACGGGAGATAAAGACGATAGATGTTTGATATGAAAAAAAAAGCAAACCACGCAAGAGCACCTGCCAACCACCCACCTACTGTTCTTTTTGAAAGTTTTAGTAGAGGTTTTACAGCGCTTGCAACTGCATACGGTCATATGAGCGCCAAACCCAACTGTTCTGTTCTGGGTTTTTTTTAATGTGTCAAGAGAAACTGCGCCTGTTCCTACCTGCTAAATGACCTGAATGCATGTGTGTGTGGTTCACGGGTGCTCTGGTGTGGTTTGCTTCTTCTTTCCTATCAAACGTTTATCGTCTTTATCTCCCCTCCTTCTTTCTTTTTGGTGTTTGTTACTCTCTTGTAACACCTCTATTCTTCAGCACTTATATGACCTTATTGTGTTGCAAGTGCCGTAAAACTCTTACTAAAACTAAAGCCGAAGATTAGATGTGTTACAAAAGAGTAATAAACATTTTAAAAAGAAGAACGGGAGATAAAGACGATAGATGTTTGATATGAAAAAAAAAGCAAACCGCGCAAGAGCACCCGCCAATCACCCACCTACTGTTCTTTTTGAAAGTTTTAGTAGAGGTTCTACGGCGCTCGCAACTGCATACGGTCATATGAGCGCCAAACACAACTGTTCTGTTCTGTTTCGTTTTTATGTGTCAAGAGAAACTGCGCCTGTTCCTACCTGCTAAATGACCTGAATGCATGTGTGTGTGGTTCACGGGTGCTCTGGTGTGGTTTGCTTCTTCTTTCTCAAACGTTTATCGTCTTTATCTCCCCTCCTTCTTTCTTTTTGGTGTTTGTTACTCTCTTGTAACACCTCTATTCTTCAGCACTTATATGACCTTATTGTGTTGCAAGTGCCGTAAAACTCTTACTAAAACTAAAGCCGAAGATTAGATGTGTTACAAAAGAGTAATAAACATTTTAAAAAGAAGAACGGGAGATAAAGACGATAGATGTTTGATATGAAAAAAAAAGCAAACCGCGCAAGAGCACCCGCCAATCACCCACCTACTGTTCTTTTTGAAAGTTTTAGTAGAGGTTCTACGGCGCTCGCAACTGCATACGGTCATAATATGAGCGCCAAACACACTGTTCTGTTCTGTTTCGTTTTTATGTGTCAAGAGAAACTGCGCCTGTTCCTACCTGCTAAATGACCTGAATGCATGTGTGTGTGGTTCACGGGTGCTCTGGTGTGGTTTGCTTCTTCTTTCCTACTATCAAACGTTTATCGTCTTTATCTCCCCTCCTTCTTTTTTTGTGGTGTTTGTTACTCTTTTGTAACACCTCTATCCTTCAGCACTTATATGACCGTATTGCGTTGCAAATGTCGTAATACTCTTACTAATACCAACAAATGATAAGAAGCAAACCACACCAGAGCACCCGCCAACCAACCTCCCTCTGTTCTGTTCTTTTCTGTTCTGTTTTGTTTTTATTTGTCAAGAGAAACTGCGTCTGTTCAGCTGGGAGGGAGGTTGCACCGGTGTAATTATAATCTCTCTCAGCCTGGCCTGATCCGGACACTGACCCTGATACTGATAGGCAGGCTTGAAGAATAGACGGTCAGAGAACGGTATATGAACGCACAGGTTGGTGGAGCGGTACATTCGCCTTCTTCTAGTTCCTACTTAATGACCTAAATGAGCATTTGTGGGTGTTTGGTGGGTGTGGTTTTCTCCTTCTTTCCTGACCATCAGACATCCATCGTCTTTAATCTCTCCTTCTTCCTTTTTTGTTTTTGTTACTCTCTTGTAGTAACACCTCTAATCTTCTGGCGCTCGTAATAATGACCGTATACAGTTGCGAGCGTCGTAAAACCTCTATCTACTAAAAACTAAACGTCTATCGTCTTTATACCCCGTCCTTCTTTTTCGTGTTTGTCTTGTAGCACCTTTAATCTTCGGCACTTATATGACCTTGTTGTGTTTCAATTGCCGTAAAACTCTTACAACCCCCCCCCCCAAAAAAAAAACCAAAAAAAAACCAACCCCACACTCAAAAAAAAAACTGCGTCTGTTCAGCTGGGAGGGAGGTTGTACCGGTATAATTATAATCTCTCTCAGCCTGGCTTGATCCGGACACTGACACTGATACCCTGATAGGCAGGCTTGAACTTGAAGAATAGACGGTCAGAGAACGGTATATGAACGTATAGGTTGGAAGTTGAAGTCAATACGTTGTAATACTGACCGTCCAGGTTGAAGTGGTTACACGCCTTCTTCTAGTTCCTACTAAATGACCTGAATGCATTTGTGGGTGGTTCGCGGGTGCTCAGGTGTGGTTTGCTTCTTCTTTCCTATCTAACGTTTATCGTCTTTATCTCACCTCCTTCTTTTTTGTGTTTGTTACTCTCTTGTAACGCATAATCTATTCTTCGGCACTTATATGACTTTATTGTGTTGCAAGTGCCGTAAAACTCTTACTAAAACTAAACTATCTCCCCTCCTTCTTTTTTGTGTTTGTCACTCCCTTGTAACACCTCTAATCCTCGGCTTTTATATGACCTTATTGTGTTGCAAGTGCCGTAAAACTCTCACTAAAACTAAACTATCTCCCCTCCTTTTTTTGGTGTTTGTTACTCCCTTGTAACACCTCTAATCTTCTGGCGCTCATATGACCTTATTGTGTTGCAAGTGCCCTTAAAACACTTACTACAAAGAAAACTTTCTCACTTTTCCCCCAGTACTGAATGACCATCGTTGTGTTGGTATGCTTATCTTTACTCAAGCATGACAAGCGGGTTGTCGGCGGGTGCTCCTCTGGTGTGGTTTGCCCTATACGTCTCTGACTCTCAGACATCTATCGTCCTTACCTGACCTCCTCCTCCTTTTTCTGGGTGTTTGTTACTCTCTTGTAACGCCTCTATTCTTCAGCACTTATATGACCTTATTGTGTTGCAAGTGCCGTAAAACTCTTACTAAAACTAAACTATCTCCCCTCCTTCTTTTTTGTGTTTGTTACTCCCTTGTAACACCTCTAATCCTCGGCACTTATATGACCTTATTGTGTTGCAAGTGCCGTAAAACACTTACTACAAATACAACTTTCTCACTTCCCCC
>NW_004797389.1:672180-678667 GCF_000002075.1 Aplysia californica
TAAGGTGTCTGTAACTTGTATTTGTGTAGAGGCATGTGTACTGGCATTTGTATTCTGTGGTGTGACGATTGGGCGGTGGGTGCTCTGGTATGGTTTGGCTGCTTCCTCTTTCCTATCCAACTTCTATCGTCTTTATCTCCCCTTCTTCTTTTTTTGTGTGTGTTTGTTACTCTCTTGTAACACGTCTATTCTTCTGGCGCTCATATGACCTTATGCAGTTGCAAGCGCCGTGAAACGTCTACTAAATCTAAAAGCTTTACTCAAACAAACAAACAGGCAAACGAACAAATAAAGTAACAAACACCCCCTGGGGCAGTGCCACTGACTGTAGTGTCTTTAAGCCATTCTCAAAGGGGGGACATTTCTCGTTCAAGCACAGTAGAATTGTAAATGGGCTGATTCATGTCACGCTTATAACTGTGCCTGATCTACAACAGGGATCTGCTGCTTTTTCTTTCTTAATCCTTACTATTGTCATTTCCTCTACTTCTTTTGTGTGTTTGTCACTCTCTTGTGACCTGCTATTTCTGGGGTGCCTTGATAGTCGAACCAGACTTTGTGCTGTTGAAGCTAGAGAGGCGAGCAGAATAAGTCTGATTCCCTGTAAATACTTCTCTGTTGACACCCACCCCCTTGGCGCTCATATGACCTTATGCAGTTGCGAGCGCCGTAAAACCCTATACTAAAACAACAACAACAACAACAACAAACCTCTACGTGACCACTCTCCGGCACAAGAAGACAGACGCGGTTCCGGGAACCTGCTGCAGGCGGCCGGGCGGGAATCTAAATTGGTGGTCCTATTATGTGACACAGTGTGGTGGAATCAGGCTCTCGTCAAAATAATCAAAATGAAGAAACTTGCATTTTTTCCGCAGGTTTGTGAATTTTTATCAAATTTTTGTTTTTTTTGGCTCAACACCTTTCTTGCCCATTAAAGAGGTCATTTCTGTGTGGAATTTTCAGAAAAACTTTGATTAAAGGCGCAAAGAATGGTAAATTTTCAGTAACCACGGACTTGTAAGCTAAGGTAATACTAATCTTTGGCGGCCATTTTCTTACTAACTTTACCTCTGTAAACAGGTGACCCCTACTTCCTTCATCTCATAATTTCTCAACTTGTATTCAATATAAATGGATATTTTTTCCATCCAATTAAAGACAAGTAAACAAGCTTTAAGATTATACCAATAACTCAACATGCCAAAAAGACTGACGAGAGCCTGATTCCACCACGATGCCTCACATATTATGATTATTATGGGGGGTATGTTGCAGTTAATGACGTGAACACTGGAGAGTAGACGGTTTGTTGTTGATGGTTGTTTTTTGTTTTTGTTTTTGGGGGTGTAATTTCACCTTGCTGCACGTTGCTCTTATTTCGGATCGGATCGACATTTTTGTAATACATTTGATGGAAGTTTGCCTTTACACCCTCCCCCTCCCCCCCCCCTCCCTTTCTCTTTTACTGTTGTTTTATTGTTTGTTCTGAGGTCGATTGGCCCCAATGCTTGTGGTCTGTCCCTTTTTCAAACTCTCACGACAGGTCATTTATTATGTCTATTCCCTGCTTTGTTGCAGCAAGATTAGGTAAACATAATATAATCCTGTTTCTTTACATTCCCCTCTGTTGTTTCAGTCTGTCTGTCTGTCTGTCTGTCTGTCTGTCTTTCTGTCTGTCTGTCTGTCTGCCTGCCTGCCTGCCTGCCTGCCTGCCTGCCTGCCTGCCTGCCTGCCTGCCTGCCTGCCTGCCTGCCTGCCTGTCTTGCTTTTTCCTAGCACTAAATTAAATGACCGTTATTGTGTCGCTGCGCTTTAAAAAAAAATTTAAATAAACTGACAAACAAATTCAATCTTCGGTACTTATATGTGTGGTAGCGTAGTGGAATCAGGCTCTCGTCAAAATAATCAAAATGAAGAAACTTGCATTTATCCGCAGGTTTGTGAATTTTTATCAAATTTTTGTTTTTTGGCTCAACACCTTTCATGCCCATTAAAAAACTCATTCCTGTGTGGATTTTTCTGAAAAACGTTGATTAAAGGCACAAAAAATGTAACTTTTCAGTTACCACGGACTTTTAAGCTAACGAAATAACTAATCTTTGGCGGCCATTTTCTGACTAATTTTACTTCTGAAAACAAGTGACCTCCACCTCCTTCTTTCGCAAATATCTCAACTTGTACTCAAGATAAATGAATATTTTTTTCATCGAAATAAAGACAAGTGAACAAGCTTTAAGATGATATCAATAACTCTACATGCCCAAAAATTGACGAGAGCCTGATTCCACCACGCTGCCTCACATATGACCTAATTGTGATACAGGTAAAGTGCCGTAAAACTCTTTCTCAGCTGTTGCGGCCAGAGAGGTGAGCAGAGTAAGCCTGATTCCCCGTTTGGAATTCTTTGTTCTGTCCCCGGAGTTTTATGCACCCTGTATAATTTAGCCAAATTTGGTGTGTTTTTTTGCGCACAATTTCTGATTATTTCCCTTTATCATTTTTTGTTAAAATTAACAGAATGGCATGCATAATTTCACATTTTTGGAGCTCAGTTTGCATAATTTCTGAATTTTTCTTGCGTGAAACGACGGGGACAGCTTGTTGACACCCGCCCCTTGGCGCGCATAATATGACCGTATGGGATTGCGAACGCCGTAAAACCTTACTAAAACTAAAACAATAACTCTTAGTCATGATACGGAACGCTCACCCGGTGTTCATTTTGGCAGCTTGCAGGCGACATGCAGCCCGCTCACCCCGACTGTGTGTGTTTGTGGGGCCATGTTGATCGCTCACTGCTGCAGCTTTGCCTCGAGGTACATACAACTTTGTGCATGTCGAGGGTGAAGGGGGTGGGGTGGCAGGGGGTGGGGGGTAGTGCTGGGCAGCAAGGTTCCAGATTGTTGAAGGCTAGGAATCCTAGGAATCGACTCCGAACCCAATTACTTACTTTCTAATGATATGACTTCTTTCAGTTACCTAAATGGCTCCGGACACCTTCCAGATTTAGAATAAACTTGATTTCGGAACACTACAAAGCCTCAACTTGTTTTTTGTTTTTTGTTAATAAATTCGAAAAAAGAGGATTTAAATGATTAAAATTATTGGTAACCGTTGGTTTTCGTAAAACGAAGTCGGAACTTTTCTTCCATGGTATTAATCTTGGGAATCGGTTCCTGGCTCGATTCTTCGCCCAACTCTAGTTGGGGGGGGGGGGGGTGCACTCGTGGTCTTGAGGTGACGGTGTTCGCCTGCTCTCATTCAGTAGCTCCCGGGTTCAAAACCTGACAGGGACGGAACATTTTTTTTCTCTTAAGATTTTCTACTTTTTGCTTGTTTGTTTTGGTAAGTGTTTTTACGGCGCTCGCAACTGCACAAGGTCAAATGAGCGCGCGGGACACACCTAATATTTTCAGTTGGTAGGAAATTTGGAATTTTGCGCGGGTGGCGGCCGAAGCCTACTCTTATCGATTTTAGACCACCAAGGGATCTTTAACGTCCGGGATCTTTAACGTGCGCAACTTGCACACGGGCCCTCCGAGATTTTTCGCCCTTGTCCGAGAAGGCTAGGTGTATTTCCTACCAGAAGATCAGGGGTGTGGTGGAAAGACAGCAGTTTGGAGGTGCTAAGGAGCAGTAGAAAGGCTGCAGAAAGAGTCAGGAGCCCAGAGGAGGGGGCAAAGGAGGTGAGGAGGTGGGGGCAGAAAGTGGAAACGAAAGCAGACAACAGAACATTGTTTGAGAGCAGGAAAGGAGGTGAAAGGAGCCAATTTTAGAGAAGAAAATTTTTCGGTCGCTACCCTGATTCGAACCCGGGACCTTTGAATGAGAGGCCAACACCTTAACCTCTAGGCCACGAGAGCCCCCTTTTTCTACTTTGCTAGCTTCTTTCCTGCTCTCTGACACCATTCTGTCGTCTGCTGTGGTTTTCACTTTCTAGCCCCTTTCCCCTCTGTCCCCTGCTCTGGGCTCTTGACTCTCTCTGCAGCCTTTCTACTGCTACTCCTTGGCTCCTTCTTAAAGCTGCTGTCTTTCAGCCGCACCCCCTGATCTCTACTCTTGATGGGTTAGATCTAGCACATGGTCTTCTCGGATAAAGGCGAAAAATCACGGAGGTCTCGTGTGCAAGCTGCGCACGTTAAAGATCCCTTGGCGCTCCTAAAATCGACAAGAGTAGACTTCGGCCGCCACGCGGGCAAAATTAAAAATTCCCACCAACCCGCGCGCTCGTATTATTATGAACTTATGCAGTTGCGAGCGCAGTAAAACACTTGACAAAAAAACCAAAAAAACCAAAACCCAAATCATACGGGGTGAAAAACAAAACATCTATCGTCCTTATCTCTCCTCCTATTTTGTATTTGTTACTCTCTTGTAACACCTCTAGTCTTCGGCACTGATATGACCTAACTGTGTTGCAAGTACCGTGAAACCAAAGATAGTACGTAGGCTGTACAATCTTTGGTGAAACTCTTACTAAAAACAACCCCCCCCCCCAAAAAAAAAAAAACCCCAACTCACCCCGTCCGTACATTTTGTCAGCTTGCTTGCCGGCGACACCTTGACTCTACTCGTAGCGCACGTCGACTAGATCTAGAAATCTAGTGTGAATGTGGGGCCATGTTCATATATACATGTATTATCGCTCACAGCAATTTGGCCGCGTGGTCCGTTGTACGACGACATGGTCTAATGTAAAGCTTTGGTGTGCGCGAGAGGAGGGCAAAATCCGGATAATCTATCAGGATAACCGGATAATCTATCAGGATAACCGGATAATTCTCAATGAAGCATTTATCCGAACCCAGACAGACTCTTCACTCTTTCCTGACCAGTTTGCCGAAGTGGGTGCACCCACGCACCCATTTGTTGGAGTAGTGCTATAACCCGTTTGTCGAAGTGGTTCTAACCAATTTACCGAACCGTTTCATATCATACTTGTTCCGTCAGTTTGGAACTCTCTTCCCCAACCCTTGAGACATACAACATCTGAGTCTAAATTTTTAAAAAATCTTTAAAGACACATTTAATGACATCCTTTTTATGTCAGTAGATTCATGTTCAATACAATGTTTTGTAAATGACTATATATCCATTGATGTATTTTGTGAATTGCATTGTGTACATTATTTTATGCTCATTTCGTGACGATGTGTAAGCGTGTGCGTGTGATAAGCAAGTAGATGTGCGCGCGTGTGTGTGTGTGTGTGTGTGTGTGTGCGTGCGTGTGTGTGTGTGCGCGTGTGTGTGTGTGTGTTTGGCGTACATGTGTGTGCACATGTGTGCGTGTTATGTGTTCGTGAGTGTGTATGTGTGTGTTTGTGTGTGTATGTGTATATCATGTGTGTGTGTATGAGTGTGTGTGTGTGTGTGTGTGTGTGTGTGTGTGTGTGTGTGTGTCGCGTGCGCGAATATTGTTCGTACATGCATTTATGTAAAGCGCCCAGAGCTGTGTTTACACATGAGTGGGCGCTATAGAAATGATCATTATTATTATTATTATTACAAGACATATTTCCCGCCTATCGCCGGGCACCCATTCCCACTTCGATGAAATGAGGAAAATTCATACCACATACCTCTACCAAGGACATAATGTAGGCCCCATGGCAGGGCTCAAACCCACTACCCTTCAGTCACAAAGCACAAAATGACACTTCTGTCCTGCAAACTACTCCAAATCAATCATGAATTCTGTTCCCCAAATTATACATCTAGGATATAGAGAGATTTAGACCCAGCGTCTTGCTCTTTAAAAAAAACCCACCACGCACCAAATACGCGCCAAAATTTCCAAAATGTCAATACAACGAAGTAAACATTTTGCGAGTTTGAACGAACGCAACGTGTTGAGAACATGATTATACCAAAATGTATCTTAAAAAAGTCAATAAAATGAAGTTTGGCATGAAGTACATTCAAACAGAGTTGGATATTGAGATTCCAGTTCTGGAAGTAGAAGAAGCAGCTGTCTCTCACACGCATGAAGAAGCACAATATGTAACGGAAGTAGTCCCTAGTAAAATATGAAATGGCTAATGGCAGATTGAAAAAACGTATGAGAGCTTCGATTTACTGGAAAAACCCATCAAACTTGAGAAATCAAAAGGTAGTTTCCGAACTTTGAAAATATGCCCACGTAATCCTTTGGGACAATTCTTGTCTGAATCATATTTTTGTAGATTTTATGGTCACCTGTGTAAAAAGTTTTTACTGACCCCACAAACGGGCTTAGCTCCATTATAATAAGATACTCTTTCACGAAGAGGTCCTCTGTTCACGCAGTACATATAGATCTACTAAAATTGGAAGGATACAGAGAAGATTAGCACGGCCCCTGCGCAAGGATGACACGCAAATTCGTGAAGCGTTCCATATTTTTTTTTGGGAAATGAAAAAGCCGACAGATTGGCTGGTGAGGCCACCTTAGTTGACAATACGGTTCAACCAGATAGGGTCGAGATCCTGAAATGTCTTTCTAGCC
>NW_004797389.1:678767-680257 GCF_000002075.1 Aplysia californica
GGGGGGGCTCTCTGCCTGCTCACATACATGATGGTTCAAGGAACAGAGAGTCTGAGAGAACGTCTACAAACGTAACGAGACACAAGCATGAGACGATACACGAGACAATACATGAGACGATACATGCTCTTGCACGACGGCAGAAGTAAGGGTTGTAAATTATTCTGACCAAATGGGCGAAGGCGTTACATCGTGTTAACTAGATCTAGTTTAATAAGGAAGCAATCCAAGCTCTTTTCTTCACGTTCATTTTTCCCCTTTTTTTCTGGCCCCTTCTTTCTTTCCTCTTCGTCTTGAACATTTGGAGTTTGGTGGCAAAAAAGAGCCAGAGAGCCAAAAATGAAATTCTCTGGGCCAGACGCGATCCTAAAGAAAAGAGCCAAATTCCTGGGACCTGGCTCCAAACTGACAACCCTGACTGTGACTAGATCTAGATGTATGTCTGTTCCGATACCAACACGATCCCGTGGAGCATCAGCCCCGGTAACCTCAGCCCTGATCCCTCTTGGGTCATTTCCGGTAAAACACGGGAGGGGGTGAGAATAGCGAGACATAGGTTATTCTAATAACAACTTCCTTCCAGAAATCTGGACCTACACCAAAAGTGGGCATTGCCCTACCTACAGGAGAAGTTTGGTTTCAGTGGTGTGTATATTTGTTTAGTTATAGAGAAAACTCTCCTTGTCTTTTAAAGAAACCGAACAAGGGGCAAAAACTTTTCCTTCGATTCTCTCAGCAGAACAGCATTTTTCGGGATAGCCCACTTGTGCTCAAAAGCGACCAATTGTAACTCTGTAGTAGGAAGCAACTTGTACTGGGCAAGCTACACTGAGTGTTTGTTTAGTTGTCTCCCCTGATATCGTCCGCCCTGTGTAATGTACGGTGTGTTGCAGTTAGCAGACAGAGACAGCTTACTCAGAACTCAGAATGAATGGGGCTCTCGTGGCCTACAGGTTACGACGTTCGCCTTTCATTCAAAGGTCCCGAGTTCGAATCGGGGCAACGACCGACAATTTTCTTCTCTAAAATTGTCTCCTTTCACTTTCTTTCCTGCGCTCTAACAATGTTCTGTCGTCTGCTTTCATCTCCACTTTCTTCCCCCACCCCACCTCCTTCACCTCCTTTGCCCCCTCCTCTGGGCTCATGACTCTTTCTGCAGCCTTTCTTTTGCTACTCCTTGAGAGTCCTTGGCTCCTAGAATCTAACTCCTGTCTTTCACTGAAAGTTTCAGCCACACCCTTGATCTTCTGGAAGGAAAGGAATAAGATCATCTACACCTAGCCTTTGCGGATAAGGGCAAATAATCTCGAAGGTCCCGTGTGCAAGTTGCGCACGTTAAAGATCCCTTGGTGGTCCAAATTCGACAAGAGCAGACTTCAATTCAAGAGTAGGCAAAATTCAATATTTCCTTCCAACTTAAAGAAATCCCGCAACTCATATATATGGCCTTGTGTAGTTGCAAGCGCCGTAAAACACTTACCCCCCACCCA
>NW_004797389.1:681218-685244 GCF_000002075.1 Aplysia californica
CTCTCACACACACACACACACACACACACACACACACACACACACGCACACACGCACGCACGCACGCACACACACTACAGACCCCGACAGTTCTATTGTGTTGTTTATAATTTATTCACGCCTTTTGAACGAGATCAATCAATTAATGCACGCTTCAGAAATTTCGCATGTTGCTCTATAATGGACCAATTTGCGGGTGCTCTGGTGAGGTTTGCCTTGCTACTTCTTTCCTTTCAAACATCTATCCGTGGGTGGTTGGCGGGTGCTCTGGTGTGGTTTGCTCCTTTTTCCTGTCAAATACACACACACAGCCATACATACATACAAATGATAAAAAAGGGAAGGCCCAAGTATATCTATCGTCCTTATCTCTCCTTCTTTTTGGTGTAAGTTACTCTCTTATAACTCATCTATTTATTTTTCGGCACTTATATGACCTTATTGTGTTGCAAGTGCCGTAAAAACTTCTAAAACTAAAAAAAACACAAAAAACCCACGTCTATCGTCCTTTACATCATTCCTCCTCCTTTTCTTTGTATGTTACTCTCTAAGTAAGACCAAGAGACCAAGACCTCTAACTAATCTTCGGCACTTGTATGACCTTATTGTGTTGCAAGTGCCGAAGATTAGTTAGAGGTCTTGTGCCGTAAAAACTCCTAAAACTATTTTTTTTTAACCCCAAACCCCCACGTCTATCGTCCTTTAAATCTTTCCTCCTCCTTTTCTTTGTATGTTACTCTCTGGCAAGACCAAGACCTCTAACTAATCTTCGGCACTTTGTATGACCTATTTTGTGTAGCAAATGGTGTGTGGGTGGTTGGCGGGTGCTCTGGTGGGGTGTGCTACTTCATTCCCATCAAACATAGATCTGTCGTCCCTATTTGTTCTCGTTTTTTCTCTTTGTACGTTGCTCTCTAGTAAGAGTAAGACCAAGACCTCTAATCTTCGGCACCGATATGACCTATTTATTTGTGTTTCAAGTGCTGTAAACCTCCTGCTAAAACTCAAAACAAAACAAAACAAAGTAAGTCCAAAAAAACTGTGCTGTAGGTGCCGTAAAACCCATATGAAAAACTTAAACGTTATAACATGATGTATTTTTGGCCCGGTCATCCCTCCCCTCCCTCCCTTGTTACCTTTACTGTACGTGTATCTCTGAAGTTTCACTTATCATCATCACAAAATGACCCCGTAACGTCCTGTGATTCTGGCTTTCTTAACCCTATCCGTATGGCCTGGGGTAATTTTGTACTACCCCGTGGTTGTATTCTTCATATTTTAGAATACTTCTTGTTCGAAGATCTCTTTGAAACTTTCAGTATTTCTCAAAAAATTATTGTGACAGATTGCTATGCAAAGCGTATGGATCGGATTAACGAGTAAATTTCCACTTTGGAAAGTGGTGGCTCAGAGTCCCCCCACGTCGTATGGATACGATAGTAAAACACGACGTACGGATAGGGTTAACATTAACACACCACCGTCTTATCAACGTGTAGCCAGCGAGATGTGATAACGCAAGTTGTGTCACTAAGCTACGACTGTTTTCCGATGGGATTACCTTTAAAAAAGATAAGCAGACATCTCTAAAATGATTCTTCTTGTTCCCGCAACTTGTTGAGATTGTTGAGATAATACTCTTGTGGTGTTCCCACGAAATGCTACCCGTGTCTGACGTGTATTATAATGAGAGTGGGTGGTTGGCGGGTGCTCTGGTGTGACTTACTCCTTCTTTCCTATCAAGCATCTGTCGTCCGTACCTCCCCTCCTTCTATTTTGTGTTTGTTACTCTCTTGTAACGCCTCTAATCTTCGGCACTCATGTTATTATGACCTTATTGTGTTGCAAGTGCCGTAGAACTCTTACTAAAACTAAAACTAAATTTAAGAAGATAAGCAGACATCTCTAAATGATTCTTCTTGTGTGTCCGCAACTTGTTGAGATAGTACTCTTGTGATGTTCCCACGAAATGCTACCCGTGTCTGACGTGTGTTTTGTGAATGTGGTGAGGTAACGTGAGATGGTTTTACTGCGTTGTTGTGGGTGGTTGGCGGGTGCTCTGGTGTGGCTTGCTCCTTCTTTCCTATCAAACATCTATCGTCCGTAGGCCTACCTCCCCTCCTTCTATTTTGTGTTTGTCACTCTCTTGTAACGCCTCTAATCTTCGGCACTCATATGACCTTATTATGTGTTGCGAGCGCCGTAAAATCTTACTAAAACAAAATAAATGCTACCCGTGTCTGACGTGTAGTATGTCAATGTGGTAAGGTAATGTGAGATTAAAAATTTTTTTTTTCAAAACTAAGTCGTTCTTTACCGTAATGCACTTTATTAATGCGGATTGCCCAAGTGGATGGTTGGCGGGTGCTCTGGTGGGATTTGCTCCTTCTTTCCTAACACGCATCTGTCGACCCTGTCGCCCTGATATCTCTCTCTCCTCCTCCTCACCCTCACCACTTCTTTTTTTTTAATTTGTGTGTTGCTATCAAGTGACTCATCTCTTATCTTTGACAGTGTATTATTCGACCTAAGTTAACTGCGAGTGCCGTAAAACTTCTACTATTGGAGCTCATATTATGACCTTATGCCGTTGCGAGCGCCGAAAAACTTCTGCTAAAACGAAAAAGAAAAAAAAAACGAACCTCCCCCCCTCCCCTCTCCAAACTCCTACTTAAACTAAGTGTTGTGTTGCTGTTGTGAGCAGACAGACAGACAGACACACAGACAGACAGACAGACAGACAGACAGAAACAACAGAGGGGAATGTAAAGAAGTAGGATTATGTTTACCTAATCTTGCTGCAACAAAGCAGGGAATAGACATATAATATGACCTGTCGTAAGAGTTTTAAAAAGGGACAGACCACAAGCATTGGGGACTGTCGACCTCAGAAACAAACGAAAATACATAAGGACATAAGCACATAAAACTACGGGGACAGAGAAGCTTGAAGAATACCGGACCACTCGTATATTATTGTGCGAGAATGTGGGGCGGGTGGTTGGGGTGGAGGAGGGGGTTCAGGGGGGTCTCCCCCCTGACAAAACTATAATGAATAGATCTACCGGTCCGAGATTCTCCATTGAGAGATATTAAAAACGGGAAAATTATGAATTCCTAAGGTTGAGACATAGGCAAAGTCAGTCCGCCGGTCCGGTATTCTTCAATCTTACCCGGGGACAGAACAAATAAGTCCAAGCGGGGAATCAGGCTTACTCTGCTCACGTCTCTAGCCTCGACTTAACAGCAAGACTGGCGCCGTTAGCTCAGCTGGTATAGTGCTGGGACACGGGTTCAGAAAACCGTGGTTCGACTCCCCCCCAACCTTGAACTTGAACTTGAGTGGGGTGGGTTTTGTTTGTTTGTTGAGAATCTTCCTCAAGCCCTCCAAATTCCAAACGCTTGGCTCTGTTCCATCGGAGATGAATGTCGCTATTAGATTGGAGTGGGTGGTTGGCGGGCGGGCGGACACGTGTGGCCTGGCTTGCTCCTTCTTTCTTTCCTTCAAACATCCTTCATCCTTATCTCTCCTCCCTTCTTCTTTTCTTTGTATGTTACGTTTCAACTCTCTTGTGACACCTCTTATCTTCGGCTGTGTGTGTGTGTGTGTGTGTGTGTGTGTGTGTGTGTGTGTGTGTGTGTGTGTGTGTGTGTGTGTGTGTGTGTGTGTGTGTGTGTGTTGTGTGTGTGACGGTGACCTAATTGCATTGCGAGTGCTGTAAAACATCATGTACAAAAACTAAAATGTTACGTGACATTTAAAGATCCCGCCTCTCAAAATAGCCGCGACCTTGTTGAAAGCGGCGTGTGAAGCGATAAAACCTCTGCCAGGAGTTGTGTGTTCCGCTCGCGGGCGCCGAAGGGCCAACGCAGGGGGACATGTCGTCTCATATTTATTTGCATCATACATTTTGTGGACTAATCATGATGTGAGTGGGTGGTTGGCAGGTGGTCTGGTGTGGTTTGCTTCTTCTTTCCTATCAAACATCTATCGTCCTTATCTCCCTTCCTTCTTTTTTTAATGTT
>NW_004797389.1:685344-686997 GCF_000002075.1 Aplysia californica
CCCACACACACACGTACACACCCACACCCACACACACACAGGTGCATGCTATACTACTGCACTGATACAAACAAGTTAAATGTAGCACAGTCATGTTTCAAGAACACACAGGACTGCTTTAACTAAACAGAAGGCCTTTTTTGCACGCGTTCCTTCTTCTCGTTCCCCATCCCACTTTTCCAGATGATCCAGCGGTGACAGCGTAACAGCAAAGGACGAGCCACGTAATGAGGACGGGACCAACCGTGTCTTTCTCACGACAAACTGGAAGTGTCAACATACTACGTAAGCCGAGAGGCGAATTATTTCATGACACGTAAAGGGTTAAAGTCATGCCCCGGAGGCAGCAGTAGAGGGGAGAGAGCAACAGGTTGCCGGTACGAATTTATCAAATCGCACTGCGCCAAGATAAGGAAAGCAATAGCAGACTGTTTTTCAAATAGTACTATCAAAAGTTACGTTACTCAAGAAGATATTGTTAAAAGTAAACTATGGTCACCCTGAATTTAATTTGTTCTATAATGTAGCGCTTTTTTCAGCCCCCGACGTGTTATCTTTCGCTGTTCTAGCCACCAACTTCACATAACGACTTGTCGTCTTGAAAATGCCTGGCCACACAGTGGCCGGCCGGAAGTAATTCATTTAGCCGTGAGGTGGCGTTCTTCAGTGTTTGACCCACATCAAAGATGTCTTCTGCAATGTTTTCGTTCTGCACTTTGGTTTTGTTACTGGTTTCCCTTGGCGTTAATGGCCAAGCTCCGAAGCGGAGGTTTGAATACAAGATGAGTTTCAAAGGTCCCCACTTGGTGCAGCGGGATAATAGTGTGCCTTTCTGGGAATACTTTGGAGGTAAGCTCTACAAAGGATCTTCTGTTCTGCTAACATACTTTTTTAGTTCGGTTTCGTTTTGTACACGTGTAATGTCAAACAAGAGCTAACAGCTGGTAGTTGGATAAGTTGGCCTGGCTCAGCAAATTTTAGTTAGAGTGTCGTGAATCATGCAACCATTCTTTTAAAGTCATCAGTCGCTGTTCGATTGTCTTTTTTCTGTTGTTTTTTTGCGGGGAATAGGGTCCACTTTGGGCTGAACTCTGAACTAAACACACCGTAAAAACTTAGGAAGTGACATTTAAAAACAAAAAAAAGTTTTTACCGGCGGCTTACCGGCAAAGGGGAAGATCTGGACTGGATTAGTTCAGTTGGTGTAGATCTACTTAATCATGATACTTGATGGCCCGAATCTCAATAGATCATCTTGATCTAGATCTAGATCTAGATCTAGATGTAGAAAATCGGTAACCAGTCATTTCGTCACACGGTCATCTCGTCACACCCCAATTAGACTATATGGCATGGTGTGACGAAATGACTTCGCTTATAAATATAGATATCTAGACTCTAGATTCTAGATCTCTACTTATAGATCAGTCTAGACCTAGATCTAGATCTAGATCTAGATTCTAGATTATATCTCTGAAAGTGGCTATTCTCACCCGCCCGGAAGTTCTCGCAAGATCAACTCCTCCCCTCTTCTCTCTCTCTCTGTCTCTTTCTGAATACTGTCTCTATCGGTGTGGACGATCAAATTGACCAAAATAAAGTTAAAAAATGATGTTAAAACACAAAAGTAAATTAATTTGGTTGTCTACAAAG
>NW_004797389.1:687097-688940 GCF_000002075.1 Aplysia californica
GGGGGGGGCATTAACGTCTCGAGTTCTTATGCATCGTGGAATTGTAATCGTTAATGGGTTGATTTATCAATCATCTGCTCATAACTGTACCTGAACTGCAACAAGGAACTGCTGCTTTTTCTTTCCTAATCCTCACTATCGTCATTTTTTATCTACTTCTTTTGTATGTTCGTCACACTCTTGTGACCCGCTATTTCCGGGGTGCCTCGATAGTAGAAGCAGACTTTGTGCTGTTGAAGCTAGAGAGGTGAGCAGTCTAAGTCTGATTCCCTGTAAGGACTTCTCTGTTGACATCCACCCCTTGGCGCTCATATGACCTTATGCAGTTGCGAGCGCCGTAAAACCTCCACTAAAACAAACAAAATCATGATGTGTTTCGTATCAATTACGGCTGGTTGATGGGTGCTCTGGTGTTGTTTGCTCCTTCTTTCGTATAAAAAAACCCCTCCAATCATCCTTATCTCTCCTCCTCCTTTCTTATGTTTGTTACTCTCTTGTAACACCTCTAATCTTCGACACTTATATGACCTTACTGTGTTGCATGTGCCGTAAAAACAAACACGCTGCGGCTGGTTGGTGGCTGTTCTGGCGTGGTTTGCTTCTTCTTTCCTCTCAAACATCTGTCGTGATCGTCCTCCTCTCTCCTCCTTCATTTGTTTGTATACGCATGTAATTACACCTGGTAACAACACCTCTAATCTTTGTCGCTTCTCTCTTGCCCTTTTTAACTCCCAGTGGAGCACAGGCCATCAACAACATTACTCCAGCGAAGCCTGTCCTGAGCATCCTTTTTTATCTGTCTTTGTCGCTTACATGACCTAAATTTGTTTCAAGTGCCGTAAAACTCTTAGTAAAACTGCGTCTTTAGCAAAAAATCAAATTAAATTGAATGACATGCTCGCCGTTATCTCGTCCCTTTTCGAAAAGTGTTGTGTTTTTTTTGGTTGTTTTTTTTCTTCTTTTTTTTTGTTTTTGTTTTTTCCTGCAGGCACTTGTAATTATAAAAAGGCACAGAATTTGAACCAGTACAAGTCTCGTGATGCGTGAATCACGTGATGTTTGCCGGGAAGACGAATAAGTTCATTTCTGTAACGCTCGTTTGTTCATTTGTCCGTTATGCGGACCGGACCGGCTGGTTGGTTGGAAGGCGACACTAGTAGATCCTTTTAAAAAAATAATTTTTTAAAAACCAAAACGTTTTAGCCTACCCCTTTTGTTTCTGTCTGTCTATCTATCTTTTTTTTGTCCTCACCCTAAATGACCGCTATTGTAACTCAGACTCAAACGAAACGGGACTTATGATGGGTGGTTGGCGGGTGCTCTTGTGTGGTTTGCTTCTTCTTCTTCTTCTTCTTTTTTGTTTTTTTACTATCAAACATCTATCGTCCCTATCTCTCTCCCTTGTTCTTTCTTTTTTTGTGTGTGTGTTTGTTACTCTCTTGTAACACCTCTAATCTTCAGTACTTATTTATGTGGCCTAATTGTGCTGCAAGTGCCGTAAAACACTTACTAAAACTAGAGTAGACTCAAACGGATCGGGTCTGACGACTGAGCTAAGCTACCCCCCCCCTTTAAATAAAAAAATCTCCCCCCCCCCTTTAAATAAAAAAAATCTCCCCCCCCCTCCATGTGATGTTATAGCTGCGCATGTTGCCGTGACATTTTGTGACCTACTTTTACATTTGCCACTTCCGTGCTGGCTGCTCCGATTTGGCTTTTTCTGCTGACCCAGGCCTCTGTCAATACGAGTCCAAAAAAACAACAACAAAAAACCCCCCAAAAATTGTCCCTATACACACAAGAGCACCTGCCAACTACGCACAGGTTCAGTGTTCTGTTTTTG
>NW_004797389.1:689040-691171 GCF_000002075.1 Aplysia californica
GTTGTAATGGAACGTTTGTTCAAGGCACAGAATTCTACAATTTTTCTGTTATCACAGTGTAGAATTCTGTGGTTTAGGGTGAACGCAAAATTTGGTGAACGCGCACCGGGTGAGAATAGCCACAAGACTCGCCTGCACTATTCTCACTCCGGGTGAGAATAGAGGTGGCCATTGTATATACTATCCCGCCCTTGGCGCGACCGTGCCCTGATGAGCGCGACCAGTTCCCCATTTTTCCTTCTGTGCAGCTCGAGTGCAATCTGTTTTATTGAATTAGAGTTACGTGCCTTGTCTAGTTCCACTTTTCAGTCTTTTGGTCAATCCTTTTCCGAGAACGTCAGCCGTCTGCTAGTGCAGCAGTCGAGTTCAAAGTGAAAGGCTTATCAGAAACGTTCTTATGTCTTAGAGAAGTTTTCTTCAGTTACTAAACTAGAGTAGCTGGCCCAACCCGCGACCACTTGTCTCTGTACCCTCTGTTATTAATTATAAGATAATTGTTTTCATCATGATTTGATAAAGAAATGATTTTACTAACCTTTAATTGGTGTACTAACAACTTTCTTGCACCTGTTATATTTGTGCTCGCATGGTCGCGCCCTGTTCCGTATGCGGTCACGCTGAGGGCATGCGGTTCCGCCAAGGGCAGAACATTAACATGTTAAAATGCGAAATCTGCGTAAGTATGACATTTTGGAATGACTGACGATATCACAGTATAAACCGGAAGTTGACACATTGAAGCGGCCCTGATAGTGAACATGGATTGCATGACCTATTTTGCTGACAGAGACCGCTGAGAAGCAAAATACGACAATTGGTCGCGGGTTGGGCCAGGTACTCTAGTTTTGGAGGATCAGCCTATTTATGAACGGTGTTGCTGATCAGGTAGACTCGACAACTTGCACAGCCGCCGCCCCCCGTCCTTCCACACCCTACCCCAAAAATCGTGATTTGCGATTGCCATGACATGACATGACAATGTGCTTCTGATGTTTTCAAATGTGCTACGAAATGACCGTCTCCATTCAACCTTGTGGGTTTGGGGTGTGATGAGATGACTGTGACGATCTGACTGCACCGGTGTGATGAAATGACTGGTATTATCTAGATCTAGATCTAGGTGCTGCAGATTTTTATAACCCCAAAAATTTGTTAGATCTAGATCTAGATATTTGTTATCCGGCCTAGTTCCTCTGTTTTTTATTTTTAAATTTTATAATAGGCCCCTGACAGTAATAGATCTAGATCTAATAGTAATAATAGCCCTGGCCTAGATCTAGATTCTGCTTGATCTAGATCTAGATCACTAGATCTAGAGGTTTTGGATGTTGGTTTGGAACAGGAGTGTCGATGAAGTCATTTGAAGTTTAGGGAATCAGAAAGGATTATAGATAATGGAATAGACAGATGATCGTGAGTTGGAACTGAAGCAGGCAAAACGTTTCCAGGGGAACCTCCCCAGCCTTTGATGCACTGTCCCAACTACTGTACGTATACTATTTCATCCACTTCATACAGCACCACTATAAGAACTCTGGTTTCTGCACATTTGGTTGGACGGAAGATCCAGAGATGCCCCAAACCTCGATGGTTCGATCCTTGATCAGCGCCAAGGTGAAAAACCCAAAACCCAGCAGGAGAGCACTTGGGAGTGATGACCTGAGTGTGGCCCGGCCCCCTTACATGACTGCATTTATAGCGCATATCCATGCTCTACAGCAAGCCCTGTGTGCTCTACAACTATCATTACCTCAGCAGACCCTCTGAGAACACTCAGAAACATTCTCCGCTTCCGGGGAAGCATACAGCGCAAGCTGCGGATTTCACGCACTCAAACACTATCAAACTTTGATGCCAGACTGACCAGAGTGATGGAAATGATAGGCTAGAGAGAGAGCGTACACTTCATGCTTGCTGTACACTACTGCATTGGCGTCGGTGGCCTAGTGGTTAGGCTCTCGGACTTGCAACCGTAAAGTCGAGGGTTCGAATCCCGTGAGGGGCCCGACGTTTTGTTCTTGGGAAAGGCACTTTACACAAATTTTCCTCACTTCACCCAGGTGGGAATGGGTACCCGGCTATAGACAGCGAAATATCTTGTCAGTTTGTTAGTGTTTGAACGCTTAATTGG
>NW_004797389.1:691334-692576 GCF_000002075.1 Aplysia californica
TATTATTGTTATTGTTTTATAGTTATTATTATTATTATTATTGTTAAACTGTAATGACCTTTTTTTGTGTAAAAGTGAAAAAAAGAAATTCCGAAAAACGTAGTGTGCTCAATCAAATGTAGAACTCATATATATTATATATATAAGTGCCCATGCCGTGCACACACATGGCATCAGGTGTTAGTTTTCTCGACCAACCGGAAAAGCTCACATGATACTTTCTTCAGTGCTCTGATAGGGCTAGGTGTCTGTGTTACTTATTAAACTAAGACAAGATACTACTTTATTATCCCAGAGGGACATTTTTCTTGGCTGTACAGGACCGTAAAAACACATGCAGATATACATAACATATTTTAAAATTTACTACTCTTATTAAAATTCAATATGAAAAGAGAAGTAAATATGACAAAATGTACATGATCTCCGAAATGCATCATTCAACCATATGCAGGAACTTTAAATTATTCACTCAAAATACTGCACTGGTGAATTTGCACTGACACACTAAAAGCAATCAAAAACACAAGAAATATGGCACCACTGAACAACTTAAGATCCACAGTAAGAAATAAGTTGTCTCAAGACCGTGTACAAATTGAGTTTAAAGCGTAAAAATGTGTCCGAAATACGGAGATCTGTAAGAGCCTAATCGCCACTGAGCAGCACCCATTCCCCCTCATAGGCCACTGGCCTCAAGACCTCTGTGCTTTTTCCTTAGAACTGCTTCTTCTGTCACAAAGTGTGCAGTTTGGTAGGTCGTCAACTTGAACTAATCATCATCAGACCCGTGATACAGAATATACCATGATACAGAATATACCGTGATACAGAATAAATCGTGATACAGAATATACCGTGATACAGAATATATCGTGACAGAATGTACCATGATACAGAATATACCGTGATACAGAATATATCGTGATACAGAATATATCGTGATACAGAATATACCGTGATACAGAATATACCGTGATACAGGATATACCGTGATACAGGATATACCGTGATACAGAATATACCGTGATACAGAATATACCGTGATACAGAATATATCGTGACAGAATATACCGTGATACAGAATATACCGTGATACAGAATATACCGTGATACAGAAGATCCGGGTTCTGGAATTTGCAGGGACATATATGGCGAGTTTGGGATGAGAATGATGCTGTTGCAGGGACATATGGCGAGTTTGGGATGAGAATGATGCTGTTGCAGGGATATATGGCGAGT
>NW_004797389.1:692676-694204 GCF_000002075.1 Aplysia californica
CCTCACACACGCACATACACATACACACACACACACACGCACGCACACACTCACACACATGTATGCATGCACACGTGCACGCACGCACGCACATACACGCGCACACGACTTGCCTCTTTCAAAGTGTAACCCACACCCCCCAAAACGTCGGTATTCGTGCCCAAGTGGTGTCCTCTCTGGTGGTGTTTCAGTGTGTGAGTTGAAGGCCATATTGTTATTTGCAGTTGGTTGGAGGGCGTCGCAGGTAGGCCAGAAGAGTTTCTCTTCTTTGTCTCCGTGGTTTCTGGTTTTTTATCTTTTTTTGTTGTTGTTTTTTTGTTCTCGACGTTTTCGTTGTTGTGTCGATGTGCTTCTATCTATTTACTTCCTTGCCCCCCCCCCCCCCGGGGGCGGTGCTACTGACTGAAGTGTCTTCAGGCCATTCCCAAGAGGTGGGGGGCATTAACATCTCGATTTCTTATGCACAGTAGTAGAATTGTAATTGTAAATGGGCTGATTCATCAATGTCATGCTCATAACTGTGCCTGAACTGCAACAGGGAACTGCTGCTTTTTCTTTCCTAATCCTTGCTATCGTCACTTTTTCCTCTACTTCTTTTGTATATTTGTCACACTCTTGTGACCCACTATTTCCGGAGTGCCTTGATAGCCGAAGCCAATGGTTATGGTCGAAGCAGACTTTGTGCTGCTGAAGGTAGAGAGGCGAGCAGAGTAAGCCCGATTCCCTGTAACTGTAAAGACTTTTCTGTTGACATCCACCCCTTGGCGCTCATATGACCTTATGCTGTTGTGAGCGCCGTAAAACATCTACTAAAACAAACAGCCAATCAAAATGACAAAATCTCTCACGAGGAGGCGAGATATTGCAAAGGTTGGCAAGCGCTGGTTAAGTACCTGTTGGGGGAAAATTTACAATTCACGCTTCGGACTGACATCTTGAAGGGTTGGTGGTTGGCGGGTGCTCTGGTGTGGTTTGCTTCTTCTTTCCTATCAAACGTCTATCGTCTTTATGTCCCCTCCTTCGTTTTTGTGTTTGTTACTCTTTTCTCTTTTGCCACACATCTATTCTTCGGCACGCATATGACCTTATTGTGTTGCAAGTGCCGTAAAACACGTAGGCTACTACTACTCAATACGTAATACGAGGAGGCCGCTATCGCTTTGGTTGGCAAGCACTGGCTAAGTAAGTGTTGGGGGAAATTTATACATGTAATGCTCGCTCCGAACTGACATCTCGAAGGAGAACGTAATAGGCAACAAATATCAGACAGTTACGACTGTAGTATTAAATACTACAGTTATCAGACAGTTACGACTGTCGTATTAAATACTACAGTTATCAGACAGTTACGACTGTCGTATTAAATACTACAGTTATCAGACAGTTACGACTGTGGTATTAAATACTCTCTTTCTATTAAATACTACAGTCGTAACTGTCGGAGACGGCCGCCCACTGTGGAGGTGAAAAATGGCTGTAGTAGATAGACGTCTTGTACAGTGTCATTACAATGTGCCCCCCACCCCCA
>NW_004797389.1:694487-695852 GCF_000002075.1 Aplysia californica
ACAAGGGGGCTATCCTGGAAAATGTTGTTTTTAGATAATCGAAGGTACATTTTTTGGAACCTTGTTCAGTTTCTTTAAAAGACCAGGAACGTTTTCTCTGTAACCAAGCAAATATACCAACACACACCAGTGAAGCCAAACTTCTCCTATAGGTAGGGCAATGCCCACTTTTGGTATAGGTCATGATTTCTGGAAACCCCCGAAATCTGGGTTAGCCCGCTTGTCCTTACAAGCGACCATTTGTTGTATGCAGTCTGAACAAACCGCTTGCTTGTTGTAGTTCGAGAGGTTTGAGAGGCACGGCTTTCAGGTCACATTTCCGTTCATCCTTTCGTGGATTCTCTACCACGCCGTGCTTTGGTTTTCGAGCACAAAGTTGACAAAGTGACCGTTGATGGTGGGTGGTTGGCGGGTGCTCTGGTGTGGTTTGCTACCTCCTTCTTTCCTATCTGACTTCCATCGTCCTTATCTCTTCTCCTTAAAAAAATTTTGTTACCCTCTTGTAGCACCTGTAGCCTTCTGCAGTTATATAACTTTATTGTGTTGCAAATGCCGTAAAACCGCCCACTAAAACAACCGAAGAAAAAAAAAGAAATCATTTGTTGTGTACAGCGCCTGTAATCTTCTGCACTTATATAACTTTATTGTGTTGCAAGTGCCGTAAAAGCGCCCACTAAACTAAAAAAAAAGAAAAAAAAGAAACCATAATGTGTCGTGTGCAGCCTGTACACCCTTTCGCCCAGCAGCATTACGACATGCTTTTTGTAGTCTGAGAGGCACGGCTTTTAAGGCCACTTGTCTGTTCTTCCTCTTGTTGATTCTACCCCGTCGCGCTTGTTTTTTTTTTTTTGGGGGGGGGGGTTTCGAGCACAGAGTGACCGTTGTTGAGTTGATGTGCTTCTCCTCAGCTGTTGCGAGCGCCGTAAAATCCTTACTTAACTAACTGAGCTTCTCTTGTTACTCATGGATGGTTGGCGTGTGCTCTGGTGTGGTTCGCTCCTTCTTTCCTATCGAACATCTATCGTCTTTATCTCCCCTTCTTCTTTTTTAAAAATGTCAGTTACTTTCTTGCAACAACTCTAATCTTCAGCACTTACATGACCTTATTGTGTTGGAAGTGCCGTAAAACTCTTACTAAAACTAAAATCTGTTGCTCGTTCGGCACTGGCGCCTGGCTGTCGAGTTCGGTCCCCGAGTGGGGATGTAACATAATATTTTTCGTCACGCGCCTCGGTCTTCGATGGCAACGAGGCTGGAGGGCGACCGCGAAAGACCTGGATAGATGGAGTCAGGGAAACGTTAACAACTCACGGCATCCCCCTTGACCCAAGCTCTCCGGCTGGTGGCAAAGAGACGTACCTCTTC
>NW_004797389.1:696723-697825 GCF_000002075.1 Aplysia californica
AAAGGAGGTGAGGTGGTGGGGGCAGAAAGAGGAGACGAAAGCAGACAACAGAACACTGCTAGAGAGCAAGAAATGAGGCGAAAGGAGACAAATTTAGAGAAGAAAATGTTTCGGTCGCTACCCGGATTCGAACCCAGGACCTTTGAATGAGAGGCCAACACCTTAACCCATAGGCCACGAGAGCCCCCCTGAACGGTCTAAACTGTGTTGATGTTGGCGTAAAAACATGTACGAGCCTACACTGAAAAATTAAGATATTTACACACAGCTAGCCGCTTTCAGGTAGGTCACTTCTCTGTTCTTCCTCTCGTTGATTCCTCTACAACGTCATGCTTTGGTTTTCGAGCACAAAGTTGACAAAGTGACCGTTGATGGTGGGTGGTTGGCGGGTGCTCTGGTGTGGTTTGCTTCTTCTTCTTTCCTATCGAACGTCTATCGTCCTTATTTCCCCTTCTTCTTTTTTTATGTTTGTTACTCTCTTGTAACACCTAATCTTCGGCACTTATATGACCTTATTGTATTGCAAGTGCCGTTAAACTCTTACTAAAACGAAAAACAGTTAACATTGCTGGCGTTGGCGGATACTCTGCGGGTTTTTTCGTTTTTTTTGTGTGTTTTTTTGTTTTGTTTTTTTGTTGTGGTGAGCCCCCTTCTTTCTTATCAAATAATCTGTCGTCCTTATCTCATCCATCGTCCTTCTTCATGTAAAATACCTTCTCAAGGACACGAGTCGGGTCACCTGACAGATGGGGTTCAAACCCAAAACTTTGCTCCTTCTGTCCTATGAAACATCCATCGTCTTTATCTCCCCTTCTTCTTTTTTATGTTTGTTACTCTCTTGTAACACCTCTAGTCTTCGGCACTTATATTTATGGCCTTATTGTGTTGCAAGTGCCGCAAAACGCTTACTAAAACTAAAAACCCAAAACGTCCTGGTTGGGAGCTCGACAGCCTTACTACACGGCCACCGAAGCGCCACACTTAGACCTGAGGGACGCTTCCTTTGAATATTTGAATGTCTCTTTTGGATATTTGCTGTATTCTTTCTTTCTCCCCCCCCTCCCCAACCTTTCCACCTCTGCCCCCCTTTTCACCTCTGCTC
>NW_004797389.1:697925-699511 GCF_000002075.1 Aplysia californica
TGTGTTGTTCAGGTGTGATGTGTTGTTCAGGTGTGTTGTGTTGTTCAGGTGTGTTGTGTTGTTCAGGTGTGATGTGTTGTTCAGGTGTGATGTGTTGTTCAGGTGTGATGTGTTGTTCAGGTTTGATGTGTTGTTCAGGTGTGTTGTGTTGTGTTTGTTTTGAGGTCCCGCAGAGTAAAATCAAACGGTGACTTCTGTATTGCATTTTGGATCACTGTTCTGAGTTCAGACTGTGAGCGTGGGTGGTTGGCGGGTGCTCTGGTGTGGTTTGCTCCTGTTTGAACAAACAGACAGGTCACCCACATCAGTTGTTTCTCCATGCCACAAACCATCTCGTTAGTCAGGCCGTTCTCTCAACCATTCTACCATCAATTAAACGTTTTCATTGGAACATAATTTGGATCTGCAGCTTAAATCGGAATCTGTGGGACTTCCAGAGTTTCTTTGGCTTAGCTGGGTTTGGGGGTTTGGGATTAGAGAAGTTGCTGACAAAGGAAGAAAACCATTAGAGGTTTATAGGTTTTGTTTTTTTCTTTGGGTTACGTCGCTGTTCTGATGTACCGCGTTCGCTTTAGCCGACTCCACTATTTTATTTAGTACTGTGGGCTATATATGGTCGCTTTTATTTTTAAGCAAAAAGGGGGCTATCCCAAAAAATGATGTTCTGAGAAAATTGAAGTAAAAGTTTCTGCCCCTCTTGCTCAGTTTCTTTAAAAGACCAGGAATGTTTTCTCTGTAACCAAACAAATATACACACCAATGAAACCAAACTTCTCCTATAGGTAGGGCAATTTCCTATTTTGGTGTAGGTCCAGATTTTTGGAAACCCCTGAAATCTGGGTCAGCCCGCTTGTCCTTAAAAGCCCAAAATCTGGGTTAGCCCGCTTGTTCTTAAAAGCCCGAAATCTGGGTTGGCCCGCTTGTCCTTAAAAGAGACCATATAGCACCGTGCCTGACTTGCCGCCAGAGTTTTGCTTCTAGAATTATTCTGCACCTGGGCACAACAGCTCTGTGACTCCCTTCTTCAAACTACAGTAACTCATTCATGTGCTGTTCTACTGAGTGGGTGGTTGGCAGGTGCTCTGGTGTTGTTTGCTCCTTCTTTCCTATCAAACATCTATCATCTTTATCTCCCCTCCTTCTTTTTGTGTGTTTGTTACTCTCTTGTAACACCTCCAATCTTCGGCACTTGTATGACCTTATTGTGTTGCAAGTGCTGTTAGACTCTTACGAAAAAAAATAAAAAAATATTCAACACAGCGGGACAAAATTGTGCACCCTATATCTTTTTTCCATTTGTCTCTGTCTTCCAGATGCCTTGGCTGGGGACGAGGGTATCAGAATCACGCCGTCTTTGAGGAGCAAGAAAGGTAAGATGGGACTGTCAGTGTCTTCTGCTGAAAGGTTTTCACTGCCATTGTAAAGCTTGTGATCCTGTGAGTGTTTGGTGGGTGCTCTGGTGTGGTTTGATCTTTCTTTCCCACCAATCATCTATCGTCCTTATCTCTCCTCCTTCTTTCCCACCAATCATCTATCGTCCTTATCTCTTCTCCTTCTTTCCCATTAAACATCTATCATCCTTATCT
>NW_004797389.1:699611-704596 GCF_000002075.1 Aplysia californica
ACACACACACACGCACACGCGTGCACATAGACACACACACACACACACACACACACACACACACACACACAGACACACACACACATACACACACACACATAAGGGGGTGGGGGTGGTGTCATTTGATTTATGTGGTCGACCAGGATATATGAGAATAACTGAAACTATTTTTAAACATTGTGAGGTCGAAGTTGGGTTGGGCTGTTGTTGTTTTTTGTTGCTGTTTTTTGTGTGGGTTTTTGGGGGGGTTGTTATTGTTGTTGCTGTTGTTGTTGTTGTTGTTGTTGCTGCTGCTGTTGTAGTTGTTGCTGCTGCTGTTGTGTTGTTGTGTTGTGTTGTGTTGTTCTTGTTTTAGTTTCTTCCCAATAAGAATAATTAGAATAAGTTTACCTTATTTTGTTTCAAATTGTGTTTTTTCAATTGCTTTCCACGAACACAGAACCTGTCTCTAACACATCATTATAATCGTAAACAAGTTCCGATATAATTAATTTGCTCGAGTATTCTGTTCTATTCACACCAGAGAGATTGAAAAAATAACAAGTGTTTGGTTTGAGAGCCCCGACACATATTGTTGCTAGCTTATAGAACAGATCGGAAGAACGCAACATTGTACCGGAGACAAAAAAGTTATTAGTTCTGAGGACAGGCACAAGGCTCTTCGTTTGTTATTTTGTCTTGTTATTTGTTTTTTTGTTTGGTTGGTTGTTTATTTGTTTGTTTGTTTGGTTGGTTTGTTTTATGTTTGTTTTTTGAGTGTGTTTGTTTTTTGTTGTCGTTGTTGTTGTTGTTTTGTTGTTGTTGTTTTTTGGATATTTTTTTTAATGGTTCACTTATGAGGGGGTGAGTTGAGGTGTGTATGTGTGTGTGTGTGGGTGGGAAGGGGGGAGGAGGGAGAAAATAAGACGCGGCCTTAGCTGTGAGTAGCCTCCATATCCACATAATTATTCACGTATTGCTGACTTATAGGAGAGATGAAAAGAAAACGGCCCATTCACTTGTTACAAGACACGCACGGGTTGTTACTGCACTTAGGTGTACACGAGGAGATTCGGACGACACCGGTTTTGTTGGGAGTATACCATGATGTAATAACAATAATATTATTATCGAATTATTTTGTTTTGTTTTGGGGGCTGTTTGCTTGTTTTGTTTGTTTGTTTGGGTGGTTTGTTTGTTTTTGTTTTTTTCAATCACATAATTCTGAAGGCTGTACTTACTGTTTGTTTTGTGTGTTTTGTTTAGTTTGTCGGTTATTTTCTTTTAAATCACAGAATTGGGGAAGATTGAAGAATACCGGACCACTCGTACATTATTGCGCGAGAAAGTGGGGTAGGTGGGGCGGGTGGTTGGGGTGGAGGAGGGGGGAGGGGAGGGTTCATGGGGGTCTCCCACCTGACAAAATTTTAATGAATAGATCTACCGGTCCGAGATTCTCCATTGAGAGATATTAAAAACGGGTAAATTATGAATTCCTACGGTTGAGACATAGGCAAAGTCAGTCCGCTGGTCCGGTATTCTTCAATCTTACCCAGAATTGTGAAGGCTGTACTTTGTGTTCGTTGGTATGTTTTGTTTGTCGATTATTTTCTTTTAAATCACAGAATTGTGTAGGCTGTACTCTGTGTTCGTTGGTAGATTATGTTTTGTTTGTTGGTTGAGTTTTTTCTGTTAAATCACAATAACTGTGTAGGATGTTCTTACTGTTTGTTGGTTTGTTTGTTTGTTTGTTTGTTTGTTTGTTTGTTTGTTTGTTTGTTTGTTTGTTTGTTTGTTGGGTGATATTTTTCAATGACAGAATTCTTTGGGCAGTACATAATGTATGTCTGTGTGTTTTGTTTGTTTGCTGGCTATTTGTTTAAATGAGATAATTGTTTTGGCTGTACTTACATGTAAGCGAGACGGGTCTGTCAGCGCTGTGAGTATGTAGAATAGTCCTCTGGGTGGGTGTAATCGTCCGCGTGAGTGTACTCGTCCGAGCGGTTGTAATCGTCCGTGTGGCTGTTGTTGTTGTTGTTGTTGCTGTTGTTGTTGTTGCTGTTGCTGCTGTTGCTAAAGGAGTCGCCGTAGCCATGGTGATGATGATGGTGGTGGTGAAGATGGCGATGTTGTGGCGACTCCTCGGCCGCTAGTCAGTGCGGCGGGGGCGAGTGTTTGAGCACCAGAGGCTGATGTTGCTGCTGTTGTTGCTGTTGCTGTTGTTGTTGCTGCTGTTGCTGTTGTTGTTGTTGCTGGTGATGCTGCTGAAGTTGGTAGTGGTGTGGCACTGGTGGTGGCGGGGAGTTAGAGACGGGGTGGTGCTGGGCGTGGTGCGGGTGTCCGCCGAGAGAGTGGGATAGGAGGGAGGAGACCTGAGACAGTGGGGACAGTACCGAGTGGTTGTTGAGGGAGTGGGGGGTCAAGGCGCCGCTGTACGACGTAGGCATCCCCGGAGAACCCCCGCCAGCCGCCCCGCTGTGGATGGGGCTGCAGGAGTCGTGGAGTGGGCTCCCGTCGTGAACAGACGACCCGTCCTCTGTACCGTCCGGCATGATGATCTCGCCGTTAGGCCCGATGTTTCCGGGAGGGGTCATCCTCTTTTCCTTCTGCCTTCTGTTACAGAACCACACTCGGACCACCTCTTTCTCCAGTTGGAGTTGGTCGGCGAGGTGCGTGATCTCCGGCGCTGAGGGTTTGGGGCACTTCATGAAATGACTCTCCAGCGCCCCCTTCACGGTCACTTCGATGCTCGTCCTTTTCTTCCTCTTCCTGCCCTGGGCGGCGATCTTGTCGATGTTTGTGGGGGACCCGGTGGTCGAGTCAGCTTCTTCCAGCCACTTCTGGAGGAGCGGTTTGAGTTTGCACATGTTCTTAAAGCTAAGCTGCAGCGCCTCGAACCTGCAGATGGTGGTCTGACTAAACACATTACCGTAGAGAGTCCCCAGCGCGAGCCCCACGTCCGCCTGCGTGAACCCCAGTTTGATTCTCCTCTGCTTGAACTGCTTGGCGAACGCCTCCAGGTCGTCGGAGGTCGGCGCGTCTTCGTCTGAGGGAGGGTGGGGGTCAAGGTCGTGCTCGGGCTCCCTCAGGACGTGGTGCATCTGGTGTGTGGGGGACATCATGCCGTTCATGTTCATGCCGTAACCCTGATGGTGCATCGGGTGCTGGGCGTTCTGTAGGGAGGAGAGGTTCTGTAGGGGCGGCATCTGCCAGTTGTGTTGTGCTACCTGCATCTGGTGGTGGGACTGTGGTCTGTGGTGCAAGGTACCTACGTGACCGTCCATGCTGCTCAGCTGGTTGACCTTCATGTCCTGGTGGTGTAGATGTCCGCCCATGCTTGACCAGTGGCCGGGGTCGCTGTGCGGGCTGGGGGAGAGCCAGGGGTTGTGTTGGGGCTGACCCAGGTGGGGGTTGTGACTGTGGCCGTTCTGGTGGTGCTGGGGCGGGATGTACTTCATCTCCGGCATGTCCCGATGGGGGGAGTACTGCTGGCCCGAGGGCACGTGCATCCCGTGGTTGGTCATGGGCTGACCGGTGTTGAGGGAGGACGGCACGCTAGGCGACAGGTAGAGTGAGGCACTAGGTGCCGCCATGCTGTAGCAATCCACAGCTATGGTGACGGGCGACCACTGGGGGCGGGAAGGAGAGTCCACTGTTGTCGCTATCCGCGCCGACACACTACATTCGGCGCTCTCATCAAGGAGAAAGAGGGGAAAAGACACGACGAAAAGTACACAAAGTTCAGCCAAAGTCTGGAATCACCAATAATAATATAGTACTAACTAGAACCAGAGAGAACTGTAGATCCTTCGTCTCTCACGAAACAAAAACTAGTTTCTACTATGGTTTTATTTTTCAAATCCGCATACGCAAACGCGTTCCGAAGCAATCACTTTCTCTATACAAAATCAGCTGTCCACGGAATTAGAATTCTGCCTAATCTACTTCCAGTCGGTAAGACACACACAAATAGTCACAAGCGGTCAGCACGGCCGATGTGTACACTTCACAATAGAGACTGCTGATCAGACTTGCAAAATCCAAGCTGTTCGTCTCCTGCCTTATTCATGCATTGTGAATAGTCGGAGCTCCCCGCTAACCATTATCATCCACGATGAGGAGGCGCAGGCGCCTTCTCATTGGTCGACGCTTCTGCTTGATTGACAAATCATTATGACCGATTAAATTACCGTCACTGGGCTAGGAGGCACGGGATTGGTTGATGCCCGCGTCACACAAACCGCGGAGACTTGCCCGCCCGCCCGCTAGCCGTATCGACCGCGACGAGAGAGAGAAGAGAGAGAGAGAAAGAGAGCGAGAGAGAAAGAGAGAGAGGGTGGCCTGCGAGACTGGGGATGTCGCGAGCTCTCTCTTCTCTCGTATCTTCCCCTAACGTGTTCTTCCTTACCTTGTCTTTTCTCCACACTCCCTTGAATATTGCTTGCCACAAATTGTACGTTCACCTCAGCACGCTGCACTGCATATAGACGAACGTTTCCAGAAAGTCAGAGAAAGAGTTCCGGAGAGAAAAAAATATATAACCACGCTAGACGCTATCCTGAAACTGAACAGAGAAGAAATAATATCCTCCTCGCTTCATCCACGTTCAGATACCAAACTTGGTCATGTTTTGAAACGCTCCGACGCCTGGCCGACCGACACAAGGGAAGTAAACGGAGAAAGGTGCGATAGTTGGGGGGCGGGGCGATTGTCGCCATGAGAAAAAGGGGGCCGGGCCTGAGGAAGAAGTGGGCAGGGCGAGAGTGCGGGAAAATGACAAGTGTAAAACAACGCCCTTGTGGCACAGGGGGTGATCGGCCGGGAACACGGACGGCGGAAGAGATAGCCATGTCACCGGATCTATAACTGTTCACCGTCCCCATCTCCTCTGCTTTCTGCTCTTGTTTCTCTGTCTGTTCCCGTCTCTCTCTCTCTCTCTCTCTCTGTCTCTCTCTGTCTCTCTCTGTCTCTCTGTCTGTCTGTCTGTCTGTCTGTCTGTCTGTCTG
>NW_004797389.1:704696-706043 GCF_000002075.1 Aplysia californica
TTGGCGATCATATTATGACCCTTATGCTGTTGCGAGCGCCGTGAAACCTCTACTAAAACGAAAACTTAAATTCGGAGTGCCATGTCGCGCTGTTGTTTCGTTCTGTTGTGATTGCAGCAGCGGCGGTGGCATACACAATTATAGACACCGCGTTGAATGTGCTCTTGGCGTTGTGAAGCGAGTGTTGCAGTAAATTATCCTGATGACTAACCTTTGAACCCTGGCCACATTGATATATATATATATAGGAGTGTGTGTGTGTTCGACTTTGAACTTGAAGTGTTCGTCGCGCCGTTTCGTGACCGCAACAGAGTCAGACGCTGATTGTGCGTTTGGCTGGAGGGCGCCACGGGTAGGTCCTACTTCTTTAACCCTGTCCGTACGCCCTGGGGTCATTTAGTACCCCCGGGGTTGTATTCTTCACATTTTAGAATACTTGTAGAACGAAGATCTCTTTGAAACTTTCAGTATTTCTTTAAAAAAATCATTTTGACAGATTACTATGCAAAGGGTACGGATCGGATTAATGAGTAAATTTCCTCTTTGGAAAGTGGTGGCACAGAGTTCCCCACGTCGTATGGATACGATAGTAAAACACGACGTACGGACGGGGTTAACTCCCCCTCAGAATTGTTTCTGTGTGAGTGGTTTGCGGGTGCTCTGATGTAGTTTGCTCCTTCTTTCCTATTAAACAACTATTGTCTTTGTCTTTATCTCTCCTTCTTTTTTTATGATTATTACTCTCTTGTAACCCCTCTAATCTTCGGCACTTATATGACCTTATTGGGTTGCGAGTGCCGTAAAACTCTTACTAAAACTAAAGCTATGATTACTGAGTCTGTCTGTCTGTCTGTCTGTCTGTCTGTCTGTCTGTCTGTCTGTCTGTCTGTCGGGTGCTCTGGTGTAGTTTGCTCTTTCTTTCCCTCCCTCCATCGCCCTTATCTCGCCTCCTTGTGTGTGTTCATTATTACCCGTGTTTGTAACACCTCTATTCCCCGCCCTTACACGATGTAACTTTGTAACTTTGTCGTTTGTAACACCTCTATTCCCCCGCACTCACACGATGTAACTTTGTCGTAAGTGCCGTAAAATTCTTACTAACTACGACTAAGAACAAGCGATCGGGCTTTCGTGACCTGACCTGACCTGACCTGTGACCTAATCTGACCTGACCTGACCTGTGACCTGACCTGATGTATGCATCCTACGTAAGAGGTCATCGGGGTCGCGTTTGTCGAGACTTGGGGGTGGGATTCCTGCCCGGCGCCCGGTTTTGGGACGTTGTCATGTAGCTCAGTACAGCTGCACGCACGCGCTGCTCTGGCAGGCAGGTAGTGTGTGTGTGTG
>NW_004797389.1:707104-714429 GCF_000002075.1 Aplysia californica
TATATTTATATATAATCTACTTATCGTTTTTATTGTTGTTTTTTTTTAAATTCAATTTTTTATTTGAGTTTTCCCAAATAACATCATGAACTTAATCTTCAACACTATTTATCTCTCTTAAACCTTACTAATCGAATCAAACTAAATTAGTACAAGACCATTTCATCATAATTCTATTTCGCATCTACTTAATGTCAATTCACACTAGTTTACGCTATGGCGCTCATATGACTTTATGCAGTTGCGAGCGCTGTAAAACCCTCTACCAAAAAAAAAAACCTATTTGTGAGGCATCGGGATGAAATTAGGCGCTCTTCAAAATAATAAAATCGAAAAAAAACAGGCTTTTTTCCTCCGGTTTGGTCATTTTTATTGAATTTTTGTTTTTTAGCTCAACACCTTTTATGTTCATACAGAAACACATTTCCATGTGAATTTTTCTGAAAAACGTTGATTAAAAGTTAAAATATGTATTTTTTCAGTTTTCAGGGACTCAGACGCTATAGAAGTTCCCAAACTTTGGCGGCCATTTTCTCACTAATTTTAACACTCACACCAGTAGACCCCACCCCGTTCGATCGCAAATATCTCGACTTCTATTCAAGATAGATGGGTCTTTTTTCACTGACAGCAAGGAAAATACACAAACTTTCAGATTATACCACTCACTTCAGGAGCCAAAACATTGACGAGCGCATGATTCCTCTGTGTCGTGACATACATGTATTTATTTATGATGTATCTGCGAGAAGTCTAGAAAACATGAATAAATCATCTTCAATGCCGGCTGATTTCCTTGAATGAAAAAAGCAAAACTGTAAGTGTACGGTCCAAAGAGGTCTGTGATCTGTTCTGCCAGGTGACATTTCTTCTCAGGTGTTCAAGGTATTTTTTAAAAAGGTATTTTTTAAAAAGGTAAACTTTTGCTTCAGATTAAAATTTGACCTCTTTCCCATTCCTTCTCCAAATTGTAAACCATTATCTATCTATCTATCTATGTGTGTGTGTATGTGTGTGTGTGTGTGTGCGTGTGTGTGTGAGTGTGTGTGTGTGTGCGTGTGTGTGTGTGAGTGTGTGTGTGTGTGTGTGTGCGTGTGTGTGAGTGTGTGTGTGAGTGTGTGTGTGTGTGAGAGTGTGTGTGTTTGCGTGTGTGTGTGTAAGTGTGTGTAAGTGTGTGTGTGTGTGTGAGAGAGTGTGTGTGTGTTTGTGTGTGTGTGTGTGTGTGTGTGTGTGTGTGTGTGTGTGTGTGTGTGTAACATCAAACCGTTTATACAACCGTTGTTGCTATAGTTTCTTAAAAAGCACAATGTAAATATACACTGTACCTGTATTGGGTGGTCTAGGCGGATCTTCCTAACCTGAAATTATAAGGCATGTTATTGCTTTATTGTTAAATCGTCACGCTCATAAGCAAAGGACCTCACCATAGCAGAGACTGTGCCCACCATTTCGGAACTTCACGATGACATGAAAAATGGTTCCAGTAAGGAACGGGATAGCGGGTGCCCACATCCCTCGTGACTCATCAGAGCAGAGGAAGATAGGACTAACGCTAACATTATTTTTAAAAACAACAACAACCAAATAACAGAAGCATGTCTTTTTAATACATGTAATTATAAACGTAAGCACCATCCCACATCATCACTTATCACCATCATCATCGTCATTTCTAAGGTCATCATTGCTCTCAGATCCTTCACAAACATCTATAATTATCTTAAACATCTATATGTAACAGTTATATGTCATAACAATTGTGTACGTTATACATTATTCGGCACTCTCATACGCACATTTTTCTACTAATCAGATGGCGTCAATATCCTAGAAATGGGCAAGGGACCAAAAAACAAAACAAAAAAACAGCAACAACAACAACAACAACACAAAAAAAAAAAAATAAATAAATAAATAAATATATATATATATATATATATATATATATATATATATATATATATATATATATATATATATATATAAATTTTTAAAAAAATTTAAAAAAAAAAAAAAAAAAAAAAATATATATATATATATAAGCAAAATATGTAACTCAGAGTTAGGCCCTTTGCGTTCTTTGTGTTCACGCGCCTCCCCATGACCCCTTTCGACTTTTGAATTAAAATATTTTTTTCAAACAAAGAAAAACAGTGAATTAGTGGCGCGAAAACGATATGCCTAACTCATACATTTGAGTTCTTATGCATTCTGTTGAACCAAAATGTAAAAAGCCTCTATCATGTTCAACCGACTTCCACCGTCGTCACTTCAGCGTTTTGCTCAGCGTTTGCTCAGAAAAAATTAGAGACCGAACCTGAAGTTGTCGTCAACCCAGCCGAGCCTCGTCAATGTCTCGCAGAAGACAACAAACTAATCCGCAAGTAATGAATATCTAGATAATGGTAAGTTGAACCTGAGTTTACAATGTAACGTTCTTACTAGTTAATTACTTGTATAATGCATTCTAAAGTCTAGATCGCGAGACCTTAGCAGTTGCGAGCGCCGTAAAACCCTATACTACGACTAAAGTCTAGATATAGCTTTGGTATTTGAGCAAAAGGATGGGAATACGAATTGCCTAACTCAAAACAGCTTCGTTTTGGGGATTATTAACAGCACTTTCACGTAATGCTTGTGTTTTTTTTTATGTCTTTCCTATGAAACATCTATCATCGTTATCTCTTTTTCTTCTTTTTTTATGTTTGTTACTCTCTTGTAACACCTCTAATCTTTTGGCGCTCATATGACCTTTTGCAGTCGCGAGCGCCGTAAAACCTCTACTAAAACTAAACTGAAAACATTTAGAGGAATCGGATATATAATTCTTCATCTTTAATAAAAAGACAAATCGTTTATATTTGTGGCCCCTGCAAGTAATCAAGCCTTAGAAGAGGGTACTGTGACTTAGGCACAATGCAAACTATTGTTTTTCACACGAAAAACCTGATTAATTTAGGTAAAGTTTATTTTGTTATATCTTGATAATCAGACCTGTTTAATAATAGATCTAGATTTTGATACCTGTTATAATTCATTTGCCAGTTAGTTTTTTTACCACCCAATCAGTACTCATGTATGTACTGTTTCAGCTCCCAGATTGTAATGAACATAACCACACAATTTTTTAACTATCGTAAGCTTTTGCTATGGAACAAAAAACAACGAAGAAAAGGTTATATTAATTAAGGCAACGTGGTGGAATCAGGCTGTCGTCAAAATAATCAAAGTGAACAAACTTGAATTTTTTCGCAGGTTTGTGAATTTTTATCAAATTTTTGTTTTTTGGCTCTGCACCGTTCAAGCCCTTTAACGAGCTCATTTCTTTGTGGATTTTTCTCAAAAACGTTGATTAAATGTACAAAAAAATGTTAATTTTCAGTTACCACGGACTCTTAAGCGAAAGAAATAACTAGTTTTTAGCGGCCATTTTCTCACTTATTTTACCTATGAAAACAGATGAACCCCATCTCCTTCTTTCGCAAATATCTCAACATGTATTCAAGATAAATTAATATTTTTTTCATCCAAAGAAAGACAAGTGAACAAGCTTTAAGATGATACCAATAACTCTACATGCCCAAAAATTGACGAGAGCCTGATTCCACCAAGCTTGCTCACATGTAAATGTCAAGAACTCAAATGAAAATAAGATAAATAAGGAGAATATAAAAAGATGGGAACAAGCAGTGCCCTTTTTTTTTTCATGAAATGGAAAGTTTGCTGATTGGTACTAAAACCAAAGAGGAAGATTGTGGTATCTACAACTTTCACGATTTCAAGGTTATGAAGCAACAACAACAAAAAGGTGCGTGTGTAAACCTAAGCTTGGCGGATTTTGTCCTAAAATAATAATAATAATAATAATAATAATAATAATAATAATAATAATAATAATAATAACAACAATAATAATAATAATAGTAATAATAATAGTAATAACAACAACAATAATAATAATAACAATAATAATAATAACAATAATAATAATAATAATAATAATAATAATAATAATAATAATAATAATAATAATAATAATAACAATCATAATAATAATAATCATAATAATGATAATAAAAATAATAATAATAATAATGATATTAATAATAATAGATGACATTTATATAGCGCTATTTACGTACACAGGCTCTGAGCGCTTTACAATACAATACAACGTACAACAGTAACTTAAAACGTTGTGTTCTGACTAAAGAAAATTGCTCCAAATATTCATCTTATTAATTTAAAAACAAAAACAACTTCAGCTGACATTTGAATGAATCAAAAGATGTGATCTCTCTTAAAGTACTTGGTAAAGCATTCCCGATGTTGGGGCCTTGGTTTTCAAATGCCCTTTCACCCATTGTTTTCAGTTTCATAGAAGGTAAAACAAATTTCTTTTTGTCAGCTGATGACCTTAAACTGCGAGTTGGAATGTACAGTCGTAACAGATTTGATAAAAATGATGGCTCATTATCATTCAAACGTTTGTGACATATGGTGGCCAACTTGTACACAATCCTTTTCTCAACAGGAAGCCAATGCAAAGTTCGTAAAAGAGGTTTAGAAGTCTCGCTTACTTTTCCGTAAAACTAAACGCGCAGAATTGTTTTGGAAAGTTTGAAGCCTTTTAACCTTCACATAATGTTCTTCCCAAGACTCTGACTCCGATGATACCTACAATAAAGCTGCAGCATCAAAACCAAAAGAAACATCGATGCCAGATAACTAGAACTTTTCACTGTCATCAGACAGTGGCATTGCTGTTGATGAGAAGACTCTTAATGATGTTTAAATTTCTGCATATGCAATGTCAGACTACTCCTCTCTTTCAAGTACACCTCACGTAAGTGACCAGCATCGACAACAGAATAAACGCCTCACCACTGCAGCTGCTGATTTACCGCACGTACATTCTGTTGTTTACGGACGGGCAGATGATGCAGTGAGCTCCACGGGGCAACACATTTATAAGGAAACTGGGAAATCCAGATAACTAAGTGATTGGTCTTCGTAAGGACAAAATGCTGAAAAGCGAGGATTGTACGGTATCTTGTATCAGGCCTGAGAAAAGCAGGAGAGAAATGAGGCCAACTTGTGCATCTAGCGTTTGTGTAAAATTCAGTCTGCGGCATCATATTCTAGATAACTGAAAGTGAAAGGGTTTCTTTTTCCCCCAAACATTCTAGAACTTTCCATTGTGTTGTTTAGCGATTAGTTTTGTCATGCAACAATAAGCAAACATCACAGCCTGATTGTCCAAGAAGTGAGGTTAGCCTGAATTATGTCTTTTTAACTGCAGCTGGCAGTTACGTTCATGTCTGCAATAGCATATTTGGCAAACATTTGTACTATGGCATAGAACTTTAGGAACATGGACAAATAAAATCTTGATTCCCCCCCCCCCCAGAGCCACCAAGGGAGAACATGCACAATTGGAACAATGTTCCTTGAATTTCTCGAATGACTTGACCAAGAATTAGTGCTGGGCGGCGAGGTTCCCTATTCTTGCAAGCTAGGAATCGTAGGAATCGACTCCGAACCCAATTACTAACTTTCTAATGATGTGATTTTTTTTTCGATGGTTACCCGGTTGGCTCCGGACATCTTCGGGATTTTGGATGGCCTTGATTTCGGAACACTACAAAGCATCAACTTTTATTTTTCAAAAAATAAATTCTAAAAAAGAGAGAGAAAAATGAAGATTTTTAATAATTAAGGTAACTGGTGACCGTTGGTTTACGTAAAAAGGAGTCGACACTTTTCTTCCGTAGAATTAATCGTGGGAACCGGTTCCGGTTTCGATTCTTCGCCCAGCTCTACCAAGAATATCCCAGCAGTGGACTGCGACTACTGCATGAACTCTGGTACATACAAGAACAAGAAGTTTGTCTAGCCTGGAACGAAAGTTTCTGATAGATTTGAAGATAACTTCACACATGCAGGCAAAGAAAATATAGGAGCATGTTGACTGACAATGTCCAGCTAACCTTAACTACAACATCTCTGTATTTGTGATAAAAAATGATCAATGTGAAATAGGTCTCGGAGAAAAGCTAGAACTGAACCTTCTGTGGAACAACAAGCTCACAATGCTGGAGTCCACAGAGTTTGACAGGAGAAAGATGCTGACGAGGCAAGCATAATAATATAGGACAAAACGTCTGTACGGATGATGGACAAGCAACGTGTACTTTTATGTACCGATGCAAAGGCAAATGCCGTGATAACGGGACGAAGCTTCAAATTCACAGTCTCTCTTTTTATGGTATAGGCATCCAAGTAGGACAGAGAGACGTCTCTTTCTTCCCGCGACACCCAAAAGGGTATGAGCGGCGGATCAAAGTAAAAGTAAAGGCGCATCTAAGTCGGATATTGTTATGTCTAGATAAAACAAATGGCGACATCTCAAGTGATAATTTTGCTTACTTGCAATAAGGAACATTTTAAGACAGTTCTCACTCGGAGGCCTTCTTTAATATTGGGTGATAACTGTGATTATCACAATGAAAATGTAATGTTATCTAACAAGCATAATTCTTTGCCATATCGACAGACCGAAGGGCTAGAACCCAAATGGCCGCTGGATCGGAACAGTAAAGTAAAGTAAAGTATCTAACACTAACAAGCATTCTTTCCTCGCCAGGGAAATGAATGTTTCCATTTTGCAGAAGTTTCTGTCACAGGACCATACATAAATAGAACAAGACAGTAAACACTCTAAGATCTATCGGGAAAACCCACACTGCGACATACATCTGTACCTCAATATCTAACTAGTGTCAGGAAAACTGAAAAAAAGCCCCCGGCGCCATACGACATGCTCTTGGAAATCAGCTCTAATGAATTTACCGAGCTGGACGGGCAAAGGTTTTCCTTGATCTGGCCTGATAGACATGTAAGGAGATCTTTCTGTCCACAGTCTTAAAGGGTTACGATATCTGCCCAGTTGCGACGGCCAATTCAAATTAATATCTTTTGCGGAAACTGGGTAAATGATTTGAAATGGGGTCCAACATGTTCACCAGTGGACTCTTGTTCAAAAAGAAAATGTTATAGATAATCTCCCCGTTCATGGTGAATTTGAAATGTGACAGTTATCTTGAGCACAGCTTGCTCTACAGTACCAAGATGTTTAAAATGTTGAGACAAAAGGAAACGAGAGTGTGTGTTAGAGAGACAGAAAAGAGAGAGCAAAGACAGAGAAAGAGAGAGAGAGAGAGAGAGAGAGAGAGAGAGCGAGAGAGAGCGAGAGAGAGAGATAGATAGAGAGAGAGAGAGAGAGAGAGATAGAGAGAGAGAGCGAAAGAGAGAGAGAGATAGAG
>NW_004797389.1:716536-717796 GCF_000002075.1 Aplysia californica
GAGAGAGAGAGAGAGAGAGAGGAAGGAACTATAGCGGAGTCTCAAGAGCAGGGTTGTTGTCGTTGTGTTTTGTTGTTTGTTTGTTTGTTTTGTTGTAGTATTTTTCCTTTTAGGTCTGTATTGTTTTGTATTTTTTGTTTGTTCGTTTTTTTTAAATTGTTTTTTTAAAATAAATATGATGCAGCCTGGTGGAATCAGGCTCTCGTCACTTTTTGGGCATGTAGAGTTATTTGCATTATCTTAAAGCTTGTTCATTTGTCTTCTTTTGGATGAAAAAAATATCCATTTACCTAGAATACAAGTCGAGATATTTGTGAAAGAAGGAGGTGGGGGTCACCTGTTTTCAGAGGTAACATTAGTGAGAAAATGGCAGCCAAAGATTAGTTATTTCCTTAGCTTAAGAGTCCTTGGTAACTGAAAATTTACATTTTTGTGCCTTTAATCTACGTTTTTCAGAAAATTCCACACAGAAATGAGTTCTTTAATGGGCATGAAAGGTGTTGTGCCAAAAAACAAAAATTTGATAAAAATTCACAAACCTGCGGAAAAATGCCAGTTTCTTCACTTTGATTATTTTGACGAGGGCCTGATTCCACCACGTTGCCTCACATATCATTTTGTTTTTTAAATAAATGTGAGTAAAGAGAAGCATGTCGCATGTCGACACAAAAGCTATAACGGACTGGACCTGGCAGGTAGGATGGAAGCAGCCCCCAACCCCCACCCCACCGCCACCCCACTCCACCCCTGATTCATCTAAAATGTGGTGATCAGGGTGTAAGATACACATTTCTTTTATTTAACCCCCCCCCCCAACTTATATTAATTCATTTTTAGCAAAAGAGAACCCACCCTCCTATGGTGACCAACACAAATTTGCAATTAGATCCACCAACAGTCGTGGCAGCATTGACAGCCTGGTTCAACGACCACAGAGAGGATGAAGGCATCACTTCACACACAATGGATAGACTAAGGGAAGCTGGTGTTTCTAGAGGGTCGGGGAGAGACAGCAACCTGCGTGGAAAAGCCAGAAGAATATCCAACCAGCTGTTAACTGGCACGATCAGCAGGCAGACTCTTTCATGGATCCTAGAGAGGAGGGAGGAGCAGCTATGGCATTGTGCCGCCTGCAATGACGCCTATTCTCAAACCAAGTAAGTAAGTAGTAAGTTACAATTTGATACAAAAGTAACAATTTGATACAAAAGTAACAATTTGATACAAAAGTAACAATTTGATACAAAAGTAACAATTTGA
>NW_004797389.1:719114-720195 GCF_000002075.1 Aplysia californica
TTTGACCCGTGTCAAAGGTTGGGGGTGGCTGACGATTGGGAGGTGGCTGCGGGTTGACGAAAGGGAAAAGCGCGCCGCCTACAGGGATGTCTACAGGAGATAGTACTATGAATATGTGAGGCATCATGATGAAATCAGGCGCTCTTCAAAATAATAAAATCGAAGAAACAGGCATTTTTCCACAAGTTTGACCATTTTTATTTGGGGGTTTTTGTGGGGAGGGGTTGGCTCAACACCTGTAATGTCCATATACACATTTCCATGTGAATTTTACTGAAAAACGTAGATTAGAAGTACAAAATATGTATCTGTTCTGTTTTCAGGGACTCCGAAGCTATTAAAATGTTCCCAAACTTTGGCGGCCTTTTTCTCACTAATTTTAACACTCACACCAGTAGACCCCACCTCTTTCGATCACAAATATCTCGACTTCTATTCAAGACAGATGGGTATTTTTCCTCTGAAAGCAAGGCAAATACACAAGCTTTCAGATTATACCAATCGCTTCACAAGCCAAAACATTGACGAGCGCCTGGTTCCCCTCTGTCGTGACACATATTGTACGCCCATAACGACACCGTTTAGGTAATTTAAAAAGCAGTTACTGGTCAAAAAAGGACTTAGTAGTTACTTTGTAGTTACTTTTTAAAAATGAACTTTGTAATAATTATAGGTCCAAAAGGAACTTTGTAGTTTTTGGTTCAAAAGGAACTTTATAGTTACCTGTCTAAAATTGGCTTTGTAATTATTATAGGTTTAAAAAAAAGGAACGCTGTTGTTACTGGTCCAAACTTTTAAAGGAACTTTGTAATGACCGGTCTAAAAGGAACTTCGAAGCTGCTGGTCCAAAAAGAATTTTGTTGTTAGGCAGAATGTGGCTCCCCTTGAGAGAAAACTCTATGGCACTCTTTCAGAGTTGAAGCGAACTACACAGTTTGTAAGCGACATCGGACTTACTGTCTAGCTGCTGTCAACGAGAACGAGGAAGAAGAAGAAGAAGAAGAAGAAGAAGAAGAAGAAGAAGAAGAAGAAGAAGAAGAAGAAGAAGAAGAAGAAGAAGAAGAAGAAGAAGAAAAAGAAG
>NW_004797389.1:722073-723634 GCF_000002075.1 Aplysia californica
AACTAAATAGAGATTATTTGTTGTAATAGAGGGAAAGAAACAAATATAAGTTAGTCTCACAATATTCTTATTTCAGTCAGTGTGTACGTGCCGTATATATATTTTCTGGCTTTTTTTTTCAAAACCTGTTTATATCCCTGAATCAGACTACATTATTATCACAAACCAAACATTTTTAATTTTCTAGGTCACAATCTGGCGCATCTGATGAAGAGCATCATGGGCAACAACAATAAATCACTAGCAATTTGCGGATCATGTGGCACTGCGAGGTCAGATCTTTTGTTTTCGCGCGGTATGCAATATGTTTAGTTTTTTAAGTTTTAGTAGAGGGCTTTACGGCGCTCGCAACAAGGTCATATGAGCGCCAAGGGGTGGGTGTCAACAGAGAAGTCTTTACAGGGAATCAGACTTACTCTGCTCATCTCTCTAGCTTCAACTGCACAAAGTCTGCTTCGACGATCAAGGCACCCCGGAAATAGCAGGTGACAAGTGTGACAAACATACAAAAGAAGTAGAGGAAAATGGCAATAGTAAGGATTGGGAAAGAAAAAGCAGCAGTTCCCTGTTGTAGATCAGGCACAGTTATGAGCGGCATGACATGATGAATCAGCCAATTTACAATTCTGTGGTGCTTGAACGAGAAATGTCCCCCCTTTGGAAATGGTCTAACGACACTACAGTCAGTGGAACTGCCCGGGGGGGGGGGGGGATGCAATATGTCCTAAATGACCCCCAGGTCAAAGTTGATGAAAGAAAGCAGAGATCGATTTGTATTCAGAAGCCAACACCATTTCCCGATCTCACCCGATCCGATTTGATCATTCTGGTCGATTCCATTTGACCAATCGGCATCCAAGTTCTAATCTTTCAACGTGGACCTAGATCTAGATCTAGATCTAATAATCCCAAGGTACGACTTTTGATTTGATGCGAGAGACCATGTCAGTAGGCATGTCTTAAAGTACATGCAATTACCATGTACATCAGCCAAACTCTCCCACTATCTCTCCCGTTTCTGGTGATTCGATCACGACCCATGAAAGCAAAAAGAGTCTTAAGTGCCATGACTGCTGTTTGGAGAAAATCGCGAATGAAAATTTTGAACAAGTTTGAGTATTGAGGTAAGATAAAATGTGATTTTCCTGTAATTCTTGAACAAGTTTGAGTATTGAGATTGACAAATTTGCTTTGAAAGGTGACATCAAGCTCTATTCAGCCGTAATATTTTAATGTCTGATTCGTTTATTTTGGCACTTAAACCATTTTTGCTTCCAAGGGTCGGTGAGAGGTTTCTCTCTCCTGTGTGGTGTGGCGACCCCGCCTTACCGCGGAAGTGGGCGTGTCAACGCGCTAAACTTGATTACGTCATTAGTGTGTAGATCTTGTTGTGTGTGCACTGAGAATGTTAAACATCGCTGTTGTGTAAGGATAGGGGCCTTGAGGGAGTAATGTGGTTACTTACCTACTTCGTCGGCGTCAACAATGGTGTTGGTGATGCTGGTGTCGTTGCTGCTGCTGTTGTTGCAGGTTTTCTCTCTCTCCCCCCTCCCCCCCCTCT
>NW_004797389.1:726174-727549 GCF_000002075.1 Aplysia californica
TCTCTCTCTCTCTCCCTTCCCATTTCTCTCTCTCTCTTTCTCTCTAAAAAACAATATGTCCCTTTCACGATATTGCTCACCCTCGAATTTGTTAATGTGATACGTAGAGTCTGCGAGAACTGGGTGCATGTGTAATTAAGCCATTCTGCTCACTTCTGGCATGTTCTCCACCACACAAAAAAAACCCAAGTGCCATAATTAGCCTCTTTCTCTAGGTCCCCAGCGTCTTGCGTTCTATTCTGATAATCACAGCTTTTTACCGACAAAAATTCGCCTGTTGCTTTGTGAATATAACATATAAAGCTGCATGGATTTGATTCACAGCTCTGGCGATACCAAATTACAGATATGGAATGGAAACTCTTTTGAGGTATTGCATATAATGTCTTAGCAGGGCAATACTACGATAAATAATGCTATGTTGGGAGCTTACGGTGTGATGTGATTTTTTTGTATCGCAACCCGAGAGTTCAATTTTGCCCCCAGGAAATTGTAGAGTTCGTTAATGGGAAAGAGGAGTATGATGTTGGAATACAATGTAGTTAGAGTGGTGTGCCCTCTTCCCCAATCGGTTGAACAAGTCTTGTCGAAAGCGATGGCTTGATGGAAACAACGACACTCCTGCATGGGGGCGCTCATGGTCTAGAGGTTGTGGTGTTCGCCTCACATTCAATAGGTAATAGGTCAAAGTTTTTGTATCCTGACAGCGACTGAACATTTTTATTCTATAAAAATGTTCTCCTTTCACCCCCCCCCCCCTTTCCTGCTCTCGGATCTTATGCTGTCGTCTGCTTTCTCCATTTTCTGCCCCTAGTATGCCCCTAATTCCCTTTCGTTTGGGCTCCTGACTCTTTCTGCAGCCTCTACTACTCGTGGGATCCCCTTACTGCTGTCTTTCAACCACATCCCTGATCTTAGGGTAGGTAAAATCGAACACCTAGCCTTCTCTGATAAAAGTGAAAACAATTTTGTTCATCCCGTGTGCAAGTTGCACGCGTTAAAGATCCATTGGTGGTCTAAAATCGATAAATAAGAGTAGGCTTCGAGCGCCACCGGGGAAAATTCAAAATTAATTCATACCAAAAGGAAAATTTTAATGCTTAAGATGTCAGGAGCGCTGTTATGACCTAATGCAGTTGCGAGCAAGTAAAACACACACATAATAAGAAAGAAAGAAAGAAAGAAAGAAAGAGAGAGAGAGAAAGAGAGAAAGAAAGAAAGAAAGAAAGAAACTGGTATCACGCAACTTATCCAGCCATCGCTCCTTGTGGATAGTGCCGTGACGTCATTCCCTAATAGCGCTTTTAAGAATGGGGTGGGAGTGTGGGAGTGGGTGTGTGTGTGTGTGTGTTTGTGTGTGTGTGTGTGTGTGTGT
>NW_004797389.1:728859-730358 GCF_000002075.1 Aplysia californica
ACACACACACACACATACACACACACACACGCACACACACACACACACACACACACAAACATTTACATACATACATGCATACATTACACACACACGCACGTACACACACACACACACACAAAATACAGTTTTCCGGCACTCGCAACTGCATAATAAGGTCATAAGAGCGCCAGAAGATTAGAAGTGTTACAAGAGAGTAACAACAATTTTTTTAAAGAAGAAGGGGAGATAAGGACGATATATGTTTGACAGGAAAGAAGAAGCAAATCACACCAGAGCACCCGCCAACCACCCATTGACATTACCCGCTGATACTGATGATAATAAAGAGAAAGAAATTGACTTTTATCTCTCCGAGGCTCTAACGAAATGATTGATATATGGCAGAAGTTTTGCAGTTTCAAAACTTTTGGGTTTAGCTTTGTTCTGTTTTGTATTTTCCTGTTTTGTTTGCTTTTTGTTGCTTTTCTTTTTTTCTTTTTTTTTGTTGCTTTAAAAAAAATTGTTTTTTTGTTGTTGCTTTTTGTTGCTTTTTTGTTGCTTTTTGTTGCTTTTTGTTGCTTTTTTGTTGCTTTTTTGTTACTTTTTTGTATTTTTGTTGTTGCTTTTTTGTATTTTTGTTGTTGCTTTTTTGATGCTTTTTTGTTGCTTTTTTGTTGCTTTTTTGTTGCTTTTTAGTTGTTGCTTTTAGTTGCTTGTTGTTGCCAGTCAGGATATCCATAGTCATTTTGAAAAGTTAAAAAATAAGTAATGAGTTTATATACCCCCCCGTCCCCTCCCCACCCCCACACCCACCCCCAACTTTTCTTCTTTTTCAGAGCTATGTAATTGAAGTCGGCCTTTCAGTGGCACTGCTTGTACTTGGCCTGCCTGTGTATTCACTCGTCCACTTCCACCCTTTGCTCTTGGTGGACATACAGCGTTACAGCATGTTAGGCGCAAACCACTATCATTGGCATAATATTCAGCATTAACAATTTGCTTCGTATCTTTTAGCTGATGGATTAATTGGTCGTTTTTATGGACAAGCGGGCTAACCCAGAATTCGGGAGTTTTCCAGCAATCTTGATCTACACCAAAAGTGGGCATTGCCCTACCCATAGGAGAAGTTTGGTTTCATTGGTATGAATATTTATTGTTGTTTTTTTTAAAGAAAAAACTCTCCTTGTCTTGGAAATTGAACAAGGGGCAAAAACTTTATCTTCTATTTTCTCAAAACGGCATTTTTCAGGATAGCCCCCTTGTGCTTAAAAGCGACCAATTGTTGACGACAGCGCAAAGTTCCTTTCCTAAGCATACAAACACAACTCTTGACCTGACAGACAAATAATCATGCCCTTTAAAAAAAATCGGAATCCGACAAATTATTCTCTCTCTCTCTCTCTCTCTCCCTCTCTCTCTCTCTCTCTCTCTCTCTCTCTCTCTCTCTCTCTCTCCGTCTCTCTCTCATTCTCTCTCTCTCTGACTCTCTCTCTCTGACTCTCTCTCTCTCTCTCTCT
>NW_004797389.1:730806-733193 GCF_000002075.1 Aplysia californica
CACACACACACACACCCTCTCCCCACACAAACACACATGAACAGACACACAAAAATGAAACAACAAAACAACCCCCCCAAAAAAACAAAACAAACAAAACAAACAAACAACAACCTCTATATCATGTCGTTCAGTTTTAGTATGATGATACAACTAGCGATAATCTACAGCCTTCTATATAATAGAGCTGGGCGAAGAATCAATTCCGGAACCGATTCCCATGATTAATGCTACGGAGGAAAGGTTCCGACTCCTTTTTACATAAATACCAACTGTTACCAGTAACTTTAATCATGAACATCTTTTTTTCCCCTACTTTACAATTTAAAAATTGATTCTTTGTAGTGTTCTGAAATCAAGGTTATCCTAAATCCTGAAGACGTTCGGAGCCAACCAGGTAACCACCAGAAGAAATCACATTATTAGAAAGTAAGTAATTGGGTTCGGAGTCGATTCCTACGATTCCTAGCTGCTTTAAATAATCGGGAACCTAGCCGCCCAGCACTACTATATTATAATACCATCTCGTAAAGTGTAGCTAGTTGAAGTTGCCAGCCAGTCGGAGTCCGGAACCGCTGCTGAACTGATGAATTATGTATGTCGGCCGTCTTTCCCAAACCAGTGGTACTTCCTGCTACGGTGTTTCCTCCGTCCGTTTATCTGTGCTGGGAACAGGCCGCAGTCAGATCCACAATACGCGCTCACTGTTCACTGTTCGCTCACACCTTTTCTAATAGAACCGTTTTTGAAAAGATAGCGGGAGATGTCACCGTCACTGCATTCCGCTCGCTGTATAATATTATTTTCTTCTTCTTTTCTCTTTTTCTGTTTCTTTTCGTGTTGTTTGTGTATCTCTTCCTTCTTCATCTGCTTTTCTTTTTTCTGTTTTTTTTTGTGTCTTTGTTATCTAGAGGGGATCTTTTGAAAAGGAAGTGAAGTTCCATCCCCAGTTCTTGTCACGCCCCCCCCCCTCCCATATGTATCCCCCCTCCTTTCCTTCTCTCTCTTTCCCCATTTCTTTCCCCTCTCTCTCTCTCTCTCTCTCTCTCTCTCTCTCTTTCCCTCTCTTTCTTTCTTTCTCTCTTTCTTTCTTTCTCTGTCTCTTTCTTTCTCTCTCTCACATTCTCTCTCTCACATTCTCTCTCACCCTCTCTTCTTATCCCCTCCCCCACTCCCTCCGTTCTTGTCACTCTCCCTCTCCCGTCACATATGTACCTCTCTCTCTCTCTCTTTTTTCTTTCTTTCTCTCTCGCATTCTTTCTCTCACCTCCTATCTCACCCTTTCTCCCTATCCCAATGTCTCTCCGTCTCTCTCTCCTGGATCTGTCCTCCCTCTCCCAATACTGCTTTCCCATCACCTCTCCAGACAGTTTCAATGTAGTTTATTTCCCCCCCTTTTATGGTCTTCCCACACTCAGGAACAGGAGCAAACAAAGACCACAATTTTACACAGCCTATCAGAGTCTGTTTATATTAATGATCCACCCCGGAAAGCCAAAAGTCCGTAGGATAGACGCTCTACGAAAGGAGCAGGCCACAGTAGAGCGAAATGCACTAGAAGACATCGAATCCTTCTGCTATCTTGGGAGTATATTTGACAGAGAGGGAGAAACAAGCGCTCAAATAAAGCCCAGCATTAAAAAGGCACAGACTGCATTAACATTTATTTCTTTTAACAGGATTTGGAGGACCAGGGATATCACACTACGAACAAAGCTGAGGATTTTCAACTCAAATGTGAAGTCAGCCCTGTTATATGGATGTGAGACTCGGAACGCGTCTCATAAAGAGGATCCAGGTTTTCTTGAACAAAGTGTCTGAGAAAGCTACTGAAGATCAGATTGACAGACAGCATCACCAACGAGGAAGTACTAAGAAGAACGAGACCGATCCCAGTCAGAGATGAGGTGGAAAGAAGGTATCGGCGATGGATTGGACACACTTTCAGGAAGTCAAGCAGCTGCATAACAAGAAAAGTGTTAGATTGGAACCCACAGGGTAAAAGATCAAGGGGAAGACCTCGTGAAACCTGGAGAAGGCTCACGGAAATGGATGTACAGAAATGTGGGAAGACATTGAATGACATCAAGCGACTCGCCCAGGATAGGGAAAGGAGGAACGTGTTTGTCTGTGGCCTATATCCTGACCTTTTTACAGATCTTTATTTCTGTCATCTCTGTACTGTAACAGTCTTCTTTTCCTTGTAAATTCCTTACCCTCGATCCTTACTTTTAGCCTACTATTGGCCTCTATTCAAGTACCTAAAGTGATCTGTGCTTGGTACTACTGACATACCCACCCATGTATATTTGAGCAAGAGGTCGAGAGAGATAGACAGACAGACAGACAGACAGACAGACAGACAGACAGACAGACAGACAGACAGA
>NW_004797389.1:735710-737063 GCF_000002075.1 Aplysia californica
ATTATTATTATTATTATATCATTATTATTATAGACTTTGATTTGAATTTTAGTGACGCAAAATATGTCGTGTGCTGGGATAAACTATTCATTCATTCATTCATTCATTCATTCATTCATTCATTCATTCATTCATTCATGTATAAGTGTACCTCGTTAGGAAGTGCAGTTTACGCTGTGAGTTAACAGATTATATTTTCTTCATAATTTAGATGATAACATCACGTTTTTCTAACTTGGATCTTAAAAGAACCTGAGTAATTGCCTTTTTAAAACGCTGTTCTTGAATGATACAAGACGTTGAGCCAAAAAGCAAAAATTCGAGAAAAAAAATTATCCAAAATGGCAGAAAAAAACCAAATTCTTGGATTTCATTTTTTTTGACGAACGCCTGATTTCACAAAGATGCCTCACATTTCACTTTGCCCTAAAAGTGAAGAGTCGACGGAATCAGTTACCCCTAACCCCATATAAATGCTGTTTTGAGCGACTGGATTATTAGTTGTTTATTGTATTTTTTTTTCTATAATTTATTCACTTACCTATTCTTTTGTCTTTTGCTTTGTGATTGAAAGAGACACTTAACTTATAAACGGGCGTGTGCAGTGTAAAAAGTTGACTCTGAAGTTTAAGCTTAAAGGACGCGAGTGTTTGGATCCAGTTGTGTTTTGGGCCATGTCTCAAATTCTATCGTCATTAATTAAGCTTAACCTTATCCATACGTCGTGTTTTACTATCGTATCCTTACGATGTGGGGAACTCTGTGCCACCACTTAACCCTATCCGTACGTCGTGTTTTACTATCGTATCCTTACGACGTGGGGAACTCTGTGCCCCCACTTCACCCTATCCGTACGTCGTGTTTTACTATCGTATCCTTACGACGTGGGGAACTCTGTGCCACCACTTCCCAAAGAGGAAATTTACCCGTTAATCCGATCCGTGCGCTCTGTATAGCAATCTGTCAAAATAATTTTCTTGAGAAAAGCTGAAAGTTTTAAAGAGATCTTCGTAAGAGAAGTATTCTAAAATGTGAAGAACACAACCCCGGGGGTACAAAATAACCCCGGGGCGATCTGATAGGGTTATGAGGAAGAGCCAACTTTTACACAACAAGACGCGGTTTACATGTACAAGTCTATGTACTTTTCTTTAAGTATTTCTTTAACCTTCAAACCAAAAGACGAAATGAAAAATAAATGAATAAATTTTTAAAATATCAACAAGAAGAAGAACAAAAACAACAAGAACAACAGCAGAACCCACAAAAACCCAAGACCAATTATCCAGTAGTTTAAAAATGTTAAATGTAGGTATTTTACGCCTCCACTGACACAATTCAGAAATCAGGGGG
>NW_004797389.1:737262-738854 GCF_000002075.1 Aplysia californica
TGGGGGGGGGGTCAGCACTTAATTAATACATCACCAAAATACTAGCGATACCTACTCTATACTACTCGATTATGGTACTCGCTCATGTCGATAACGAATACGGAGAGTGACCGCCTTCAGAGCTAAAGATTTCAGAAGCAGACGAGAGCAGGACCTATCCCAGGCAGGCAGGCACAGGCCCTGGCGGGAGCAGCAGGGGCATCCGGCCTCCAGATGACAGTGGCATCAGTCGACACGAGCCTGGTGAATATTCATGAGGGAAAACAATACTTACCCACTGCTGGTTCCTTGGGAAACAAGCCCGTGTCCCGTGACTGAAACACGATACCTCATTTGCCTGACAAATAACAAGCTCGATGCTGACTATGACAGCTTGCTTCGTCTGAATCTGAAGACTGGGCCGATTCCTCTTTGACGAGTTATCATCCTGTTGTGTTCTAGATTTACTTTTTTTTGTTTTGGTCTTGTTTTGTTTTGATTTGTTTTGTTTGGTGGATGTCTTCTGTTTTATTTTGTTTAGTTTGTTTGATTGTTTGTTTGTATTACGGAACACAGGCACTACACATATTCAGACGCTTGATTAAAGGAACATCTAAATACGAAATTGGTTTTTGGTGTAAAAAGGGGGGCCAAGTATCTATAACAGTTTGCTTTCGGTATGGATTGTTTGTTTTTTGTTGTTGGAGGGGGTTTTTTTTGTCTGTTTGTATTGTTTTTCTCATATGTTACCTACAGCTGTGTTTCTTTTATTGACCTACCCATGTGACACGGCTGGAAAAGAACTTCTCTAAGTTCATGACGTTTGGGGTTCAAATTCCTCCAACGGCGTAATACTTCTTGAAGACTACCTTAATTTCGCCCCCCAAGTGTCCCAAAGAGGTGACAATCTCTCTGAGGTATCATCATCATCTGGCGCCTTGCCAACTGGCGTGGGCGATCATGGACCTCCACTTTACTCTGTCCTGCGTTGCAACGGAGATGTCTGTTGTTCTTGCTGTTCCCTGCCATGTTGTTAACCTGTCTTCTCTGCCTCTCTTTCCATCAAACTTGCCTGTTGTTTCAATATTCTCCAATGCTTCTTTCCGCATCGTGTGTCCAATGAAATGTGCCTGTCGCTTTCATATATTCGTTGTAAGCTGTTGTCTACAATTGGCTTCAACCAAGACTTCTTCATTTGTTTTTCTCTCAGTTAATCCATGACAAAAATACACTTTGAGTTTTGTGTAAAAGAAGATAACAATAAAAGATAATAGTAGACTTGTCTCCTCATTATTGTCTTTAGCAACCGCCTTTGCAGCCAATCAAAGATTCTTGCCTCTGATTAGATTTAGACAAACAAATTGACATGCATCCATGGCGATGTAGCTAGACGTTTTTCTTATCCACGCAGAAGGCTTGTGTTCCATTTCCCTGAGCTGAATTATTTTTTTTATATTGTCCCGTATCCCGATTTTGGTGCCGATTAATTTGTCAGTAAGGTAAAAATGTAAAAACATGTTACACATGGCTATGCCTCAATAAAAATAAAACAAGAAAAGGTGATGATGATGATGATGATGATGATGATGATGATGATGATGATGATGATGATG
>NW_004797389.1:742484-743873 GCF_000002075.1 Aplysia californica
TGTGTGTGTGTTTGTGTGTGTATGTGTGTGTGTGTGTGTGTGTGTGTGTGTGTGTGTGTGTGTGTGTGTGTGCATTATTTGAATATGATATTATTTTTGCATGTATGTATAAGTGTGTGTGTATGTGTTCGTTTGTGTGTATGTATGTATGTTTGTGTGTGTGAGTGTGTGAATAACTTTATGTGTGTATGTCTGTGTGTATGTGTAAAGGGGTAGGGGTAAGATGGGCTGGGTTCTGTCCGACACGCACTTTCTGCCTCGAATACTTCATCTTGCAGTGTGTTTGATTTTGTTTCTGGTAAGATGTGCAGCAGGGGCGGCTCGTGGGGCTAAAAAGTGGGCGTGCACAATAATGATTAAGCTATCGCATGCTGAAGATAGTCAAGGGCATAGTAAATGAGAAGGTGTATAAGTTTAGGATCTTTAGGTTGGTGAGGGAGGACCTCGTGGTTTTATTTTCATTCCTTTTACTTGTCGCTTTGATTTCTAGTACTTAATTTGTTTGTTAGCTAAACATCAATTTGTTCTTCCTGTATTGGAACTGAACACTCAAGTACATGTAATAACTTTCACTGCTCCACTACAAAACCATTCAAAGGCACAACTCATAGGATGGTCACGTTCACCTCCCTCAGGCTCACGGCTACAGAGTCACTTAAAATAGGGGCAAGACAAACAATGAACCAATAACAAGTCACTTGAGCACTCCGCTGGATTGCTCCGGGGCTCACATAACACTGGCAAAGAAGAGCGTAGGGTCTATCGTGTTTATTTTTATACTGCCTACAGTGGGCTATGTTTCGGCACTATTCGGCAGGAGCACATTTGAGTTGCGCCGGCTTATTAATATTAATGTACAGCCAAACTTGCTACGAGTGTCGTCATCGCTTGGGTTATTCCCAAGAGCGATTTATAGGTCAGGTTACACTGTTGAATATCCTTTTCTATACACTGTTTAGCTAAAGCGCGTGGACTTTGGCATACAGTAGATGTTTTACGGCGCTATAGACATAGAAATGACAGTTACGGCACCAGTGAGGACCTTTGTTTTGATATAATATTTGGCTAGTGTTTGTTTCTGGTTTCTTTCATTATATTATTGTGGGTGTCTTGCGTAATAGAACATTCAAAAATTTTGGGCGGCACTGCACTGCACGACCGTGCTCTGTGGACGAACCGCGCCTGGTGTGTAGATGATACGACTTGTCGAAGTGGACAAACGATAAGCAAGACCGGTAAGCGGGATGTTTTCTAGGTGGTCGAAATGACAGCTATTTACTGGCTAGGTTAACGAGCTACTCCATGATACACTTAGAGTGGAAGAAACAGTCATGAACCAAGACTGCTCTTTTCACTAACTTTCTATTATTTCATCATCATTATTATTAT
>NW_004797389.1:744349-745708 GCF_000002075.1 Aplysia californica
AGTTAGTTAGTTAGTTAGTTAGTTAGTTAGTTAGTTAGTTTGTAAGAATGTTAGTTAGTTAGTTAGTTAGTTAGTTAGTTAGTTAGTTTGTTAGTTTGTTAGTTTGTTAGTTTGTTAGTTTGTTAGTTTGTTAGTTTGTTAGTCTGTTAGTTTGATTATTCGTTAGTTTTTCGCCTTCATACTATAATGATATTTTTAAAAATAAAGAAAAGGACGTTAGATTGCCTTCCATCCAGTGTTGGAGAGTCTACCAGTACGATGTACATTATCCTGTGACTGCCGTCTCTCTGCTACGAAGCTGTATCCAAATTGATACTTGTTACTTGCTACTTGTGTGAAGGACCGACATCACTGCTCAAGGGGCATCCCCATAAGCGCTCCGTCCCCTGAAGAAGCACATCTCGAAGTGTGTAGATGCAGACAGTTCCAAGCAATGGTTGATTCCATAGCCTTCTGCTCCTCCCACTAAGTCTTGAACTTCTGCAGGCGCCCCATCCAATTTCAAGCTCACGAAGTCGCTCAAGATGAGAGTATTCCGATTCTTCTTGTTCTTTTTCTCGCTTTTCCTTGACTGAACGTACAGTTTCAGGTTTGTCAGGGCACAGCTTTCCTTTAGGTTTTGCTTTCCCAGCGAGCGCTCATCAGTCCGCTCATTGCCCTTGACTCCAGCATGGCCCGGGATGAAGATCCATGTGATCTTTTTCAGTGTCGTCTTCTTCGGGAGCTCTGTCCTTTCAGCTCTATGGTTCCCACTTAAAGAATTGAATCATTCCGGGGATCAAACTTTAGTGTTTCGCGTGCAACAGTACTGCGCAGAGTCGAACCATTACTTCACAGCGGCCTATGCTGTTTATTAAAATGAATCTCTGAAAGACAAATGAGCGTAATTGTAGCAAATGAGCGTAATTGTAGACGTTTCACGCCACATCGACACAACTTACGTTATCTAGGAGGCGGGCTGTCTCGTTTCAACCTTTCAGCCAGAGTAGAGAGCACCCCCCTTCCCCCAAATCAGGTCAGTGCTACTGACTGAAATTGTCTTTAGGCCATTCCTAAAGAGAGGATATTAACATGTTCTGAATTGTAAATGGGCTGATTTATCAATAGGGGGAATTGCAGCTTTTTCTTTCCTCATCCTTACCATCGTCATTTGTTCCTCTACTTCTTTTGTGTGTTTGTCACTCTCTTGTGAACTGCTATTTCCGGGGTGCCTTGATAGTTGTAGCAGACTTAGTGCTGTTGTTGAGGCTAGAGAGGTGAGCAGAGCACGCCTGATTCCTCGTTTGGACTTCTCTATTGACTGACATCCACCCCTTGGCGCTCACATTATTATGACCTAAATAATAATAATAATAATAA
>NW_004797389.1:747517-748624 GCF_000002075.1 Aplysia californica
GGTGCGAGTTTGTATATGTGAGTGTGTGTGAGTATGCGAGTATGCATGTATGCGTGTGCAAGTGCGTGTGTGTGAGTATGTGCGTGTGTGTGTGTGTATGTGCGTGTGCGTGTGTGTGTGTGTGTGTATGTGTGTGTGTGTGTGTGTGTGTGTGTGTGTGTATGAGGGTAAGTCCGGGTAAGGGCAGGTGTGACATACTGGTGGAGGTCCGGTGATGGTTGTAGATTAGACAGTGATGATTTTTGTTCGTTTGTTTAAATCTGATCGTTTGTTCCTTTGTTTGTTTCTCTCGTATGTTTTGTCTTATTTGTTTGTTTGTTTGTTTGTTTGTTTGTTTGTCTGTTTGTCTGTTTGTTTGTTTGAATACACGTACAGCACACAACAACAATAACTTTTTGCCATGCATGTGATCGTTTGTCGCAACAGACGGGTCATTCATTACCTGAAATACCGGTATGTAGATGGATGTGTATACTTGAAAAGAGTGGGTGGTTGGTGGGTGCTCTGGTGTGGTTTGCTCCTTCTTTTATATCAAATATCTATCGTCCTTACCTCCCCTCCCCTCCTTCTATTTTGTTTTAGTAAACTCTCTTGTAACACCTCTAATCTTCGGCACTTACATGACCTTATTGTGTTACAAGTGCCGTAAAACTCTTACTAAAACAAATATACTGGAAAAGACCTCACCGAATCTTGCCCGACTTGACGAAAAGAAATCGGATTGGTTCGACTTAGTGGAAGAGCTGTCTGCCTCAGTACCCACGTTTTACTGTTTTCTTTTTCTTCTTTTTGCTTCAGTATCTTTAAATCTTGCCTTTTGTTTTGTAAAGTGTTTTACGGCGCTCGCAACTGTATAAGGTCATATGAGCGCGCGGGACACACCTAATATTTTCAGTTGGTAGGAAATTTGGAATTTTCCCCGGGTGGCGGCCGAAGCCCACTCTTATCGATTTTAGACCACCAAGGGATCTTTAACGTGCGAAACTTGCACACGGGCCCTCCGAGATTTTTCGCCCTTGTCCGAGAAGGTTAGGTGTGGATCTTTTTTACCAGAAGATCAGGGGTGTGGCAGAAAGACAGCAGTAAGGAGGAGCCAAGGAGTAGCAG
>NW_004797389.1:752571-754016 GCF_000002075.1 Aplysia californica
GCGTATTTTTTGCTGCAGATAAAAAAATATGACCACTAAAACTGCCACAAATCAATTATTTTCTTGAACATTTCAAACCTAATAGCAAAATATCAAATTATGGGTTAACCCACCAGATTTTTTTTACTTAGTCTTGAGGCACAAAGCATTTTGATTGGTCTATCTCAGTCGTAGACGTCTCCAGATAGATACTGCGGTGATATCCTGATAAAAAATTCTCCCCACTCGGGATTCGAATTCAGGTCGGCTGAGTGTATTATAGCTAAACGCCAAACGGCTTCACTTTTACATACGCCTGTACACTGGTCGAGTGTCCAAGTCGAGAAGGGAAGTATAGGCGAAGAAGGTTCAAAACCCACAGGAGGTGAAATCTGATCCCTTGGTATTACCTGTCACTTCGTGAGTGTTGAATGTCGTGTCCCAGACTAGATCCTTCCTGAACTGAGTGACCCTAATGCTAAAAGGTTCTATCTTCCTCAGGTCTATCATGAAATAGAACCTTTTAGAAGCACTGTCAACTCACACAACAGCAGGCTCCCCCTGTGTCTGTCTCGTGGTTGAACAATGGTCTACATAATAATACATCTTTTGTACTTCATAAAAGAAGAGAAAGTAGAGAGATAAATGCTAAGACACAACAATGTTTCTTAATAATCTAAAATTAAGATGATCGCGGTTGTCCCTAAGGCGAGGTTTTGAAACTCGCTTTGGTCGTTTTGTCTCGACACTTCCCTCTCCTTACCCCCCTCGTCCAGCACAGTTATGCGTTCGCAGACTGTTAAATATTCATGTTAAGAGTCGTTTATTATTATGCAGAGTTATGCAAAGTCCTGATTCTGTTGCGACAAATCGAAACCACGGGGGAATTAAACGTTCTTTCATGAGTTTCTCAAATGAACAAGTGTACGGTTTAAAAGTTTATGACTGTATGCAAATTAGCTAGTTTTGGGCGCGTGGACCTCGCTCTGTGGATGTCTACGAAGCCCCAGGAGTACAATGGTATCAACAAAGGAGAGGTGATAACACAATCAGTCTCTGACCAACTGAACGTTCTGGTGACTGAAAAAAAGTGAGATGGGAGGAGATGGCTGGACTGTCGTGTGTCTCTGATGCTATCTTTCCATGATAAACATGTATGTAGCTGTACCTTTCACCGAGCTTTGATCTCTTTGTCTGTGTCTGCTACCATCAGTTTCTCCATTGTACATGTATTTGTATTTAAAGACTTCGTTTTTTATTTGATTGTTCATTTTGTTGTTGCTTTTGTTGTATCCTCATTCCACCCCCTCCCCCCGCCCCCTTGAAATAGATAAGGCATGCTTTTATTAAAGTTAAAGGGAAATAAGGAAATGTTAGGGACTGACTCGGTGGGGCACTCACAAGCACATACATAATTACACAAACGCTCTCTCTCTCTCTCTCTCTCTCTCTCTCTCTCTCTCTCT
>NW_004797389.1:756148-758646 GCF_000002075.1 Aplysia californica
ACGGGAGAGAGAGAGAGAGAGAGAGAGAGAGAGAGAGAGAGAGAGAGAGAGAGAGAGAGAGAGAGAGAGAGAGAGAGAGAGAGAGAGAGAAACCCACTCACCATACACACACACACCACCCACAACGTAACTGTAACAACCAACTGACCACTGTGACTTGCCCTTCTGCCTCCTCCGTAGCGTGGCCGCGTCAGCTGGCACATCGCTACTCTCAGAGTCACAAAGGTCTATCTGACATTTTGGGCCGTTTTCAGTTACTAAGACCATGAGGTCAGAAACCAAGTCAGTGTTATTCTGTCTACTCTATCAAAATTGTAAGACCAGACCATCAATGATTTATTTATAGAGGCACCAGCCATCCATGTCCAGGTGCTGTTTTAGCCTCTTTTTCGTGTATTCGGATTAATAATATATTTTTGCCAATTTATTGGTTCCGCTTCTATGTACCCAATATCTATGGTTCTCAACCTGCTCATTTTGGTCTCACTTATTGTACTTCTTAGGAAGGATACTCCCCTTTGTTTGATTAGAATGACCTTCACCGATAGAGATACATAGGCTAAATAGGCTAGAGCAACAGCAGTGGAGGGTGGATCATAAGGGACTGATTTTCTGGGGGTCGAATTAGATTATTTTTTATTCTTTTTGTTTTTTCAAAAATGTAAGAGTATTCGGAGTCGCTATCAAGATTTTCAAAGAACTGCATTCGGAATAGCTTAACATGTTTTGAGGCTTAAAATCTTTGATGATGAACTAAAATTGTCAAAACTAGATCTGGATACTGAGCAGATAGAACTGTGTAATTCTGAAGTAGTGACAAGTCACATGACCACGATGAGGTAGCGTAGCCTCCACCGCCTGACATGCCAGCACACGCGGACCTCCGGAACTGTTCGGACTCGAGAGTAGGGCTGGGCAATGAGTCGCTTTAACTAAACTCGGATAATATATTAAGTGACTCTCTTCAGAAAGTGCAAATAATATGCCATGAACCGCTTTGGCAAATGGGTTGGAACCACTTTGACAAACGGGTTAGCATAACTTCAACAATTGGTGCACCCACTTCGGCAGACGGGTCAGGAAAGAGAGTTAAGAGTCTGAATTCGGATATTGTCTAATTGAGATTCATCCGATTAACCGGATAATTATCCGGATTTTGCCCACCTCTACTCGAGAGTCTGAGAGTAGAGATATCTACTAGATCTACATGACGTTTTTTGTTTGTTGTTTTAGTAGAGGTTTTACGGCCCTCGCAACTGCATAAGGTCATATGAGCGCCAGAAGATTAGAGGAGTTACAAGGAAGTAACAAACACATAAAAGAAGGAGGGGAGATAAAAACGATAGATGTTTGCCAGGAAAAAAGGAGCAAACCACACCAGAGCACCCGCCAACCACCCACTACTACATGCCATTGTATAGCAGCAGCAGCAGCAGCTCGCTTGTGACGCCTGGGTGAGCACTGTCTGTTCTTCTCGCGCGCCTGTGATGGCACGGCCTGTGACGTCATCGCCACTGGACAGAGGAGGCGTCGGTTACGTCACAGCAGCAGCTGTTGTTGTGGCGGTGGACCGCGGAGTATCGAAGGGGGTGGGGGAGGGGGTTGAGGAGATGGTTGTAGGGAGTAGTTAGTAGTAGTAGGTTGACGTATGCATAGAAAAGTTTTTGGAAAAGTCTTTGTCCACGCGGACCAACCAACCGCAGCCACATGTTTGGAAGATTGTGGTGTCAGTTTGGTTTACTTGATGTTTATCTTTTTTATTTTCAGTTAGTTGGTTAGTTCGTAAGTTAGTTAGTTAGTTAGTTAGTTGGTTAGTTGGTTAGTTCGTTAGTTCGTTCGTTCGTTCGTTCGTTAGTTAGTTAGTTAGTTAGTTAGTTAGTTAGTTAGTTAGCTAGCAAGTTAGTTAGTTAGTCAGTTAGTTAGTTAGTTAGTTAGTTAGTTCGTTCGTTCGTTCGTTAGTTAGTTAGTTAGTTAGTTAGTAAGTTAGTTAGTTAGTTAGTTAGTTAGTTAGTTAGTTAGTTAGTTAGTTAGTTAGTTGATTAGTTAGTTAATTAGTTACAGGCAGTTAGTTTGTTAGTTAGTCAGTTGGTTAGTTAGTTAGTTAGATTTATTGTTTAATTGACTACTTTTATTTATCTGTTTTACTGTTTATTTATTTATTTTTCTTTTCTTTTTCGAGGCGGGGGGAGAGGGTAGTAGAAGCAGAACTCCACTAGGCCTCGATAATACATAGAAAGAGTAGTTCATTTATCACTTAACCTGTAAACTGTTATAAGCCACTTGATCTTAATAACTCGGATTGTTCCTAATACTCTAGTCAGTCTTTTTTGTTTTGTTCTCATATTTAGTTTGTGGGGTGGGAGAGGGGTGCTGTTAAGTTTTGTTTTGATTTTTGTTTGTTGGTTGTTGTAGTTTTTATGGTTGTTTTTGTGTGGGTTTTAGCTTGTTTGTTTGTTTGTTTGTTTGTTTGTTTGTTTGTTTGTTTGTTTGTTTGTTTG
>NW_004797389.1:758757-761608 GCF_000002075.1 Aplysia californica
TTCTCTCTCTCTCTCTCTCCCTTTCTCTCTCTCTCTCTCTCTTTCTCTCTCTCTCTCTCCCTTTCTCGCTCTCTCTCTTTCGCTCTTTCTCTCTCTTTCTCTCTCTTTCTCTCGAAATGGCTTTCCTACTTTCTTAAGTTTTTGCCCTGATTGTTGTCATTGTCTTTTTATTGGACGCCGTCTATAACATTTCCGCCTAGATTTATACCATGTTATCTGATATTACATGTCCACTGAGTGCGATCGTCTCCATCTTGATGTATCCTCATCTTTAAAAGTCTGAAAAAAAATTAATAAAATAAACTGTGATTTTTCGTGTAAATTAATAATAAACGTAATCACCCCCCTTCCCTCCTTTTCCACCATACCCCCATAAAACAGATACATTGTATAACAAAAAATCCTCAGTCTTATAAGACGTTGAGCCTTTGATAAATTTTCTCTGTGCAAATTTCATGGCGACCCCAATGTGGCTCTTAAGAGAGTGTTGACCCGGATTTTCTCATAAGACCAAATAATTTACAAGCTAATGTTTATGTCACTATAAAAACAAACAAAAATAAAATAATAAATTTTACTTTTACAGCCTTATACAGCGAACTTATCAGTGAAACCTGTTGCATGTTAGTTTTGCCCTTATGTATTCGAAAAAGAGCCATAACTTCTCCTTTATTGCTCTAAAAGTATAGAAGTTTTGTTCTAAAGTAGCACACAGGATTGATTCTTTCGTTTCTGGGTTAAGTGTTTTGTGGGCTTTTTTATTTGTTTAGTTTTTGTTTATTTTTTAATATTCAGGTGTTTTTTTACTTTAAAGCATTTATTTCAAACACAATTTAATCATTGAAATTTCTGGTTATTTCTCATTGAATACAAATGTATTAAATTGCTGATTGATTTGTAATGATAAAAGAATACAGTTATCTATAATTACGTTTAAGGATGTTTATGCACATATAAATTTGCCTGCAGAGTCGAAAAGAGTAAAGTAATCTAACTCTATTTAGTTTCTCAACAGGCTAAGGAGGCACTTTATACAAAATTTTCTCACCTCAGCCAGGTTTGAACAGGTACCTGGCTATAGTCAGCTAGCTAAATATCTCGTAAGTTGGTTTGTGTCTGAGAACTTAATCAGCTGCTTTCACTGTACGCTTCCCAGCAAGCCAAGAATGTTTCTGCGTGTTGTAGATTTAGCTGGAATAACCATTAAAAATAATGCTAATACGATATATTGTAAACCTCATTGAGATTATTGAGCGAGAAAATGCACTTTACAAATGATATTTACTGTGTTTTATTATTAACACTAAATTGCTTGTCCGTTGAATTCGTTAGATTATAACTCATTTTTGTAATCAAAAGAAAAGGAGATTTGAGCTTTTCTCACCTTGTACATTGGGATACGGTATTAAAAGAGATAGGATCCTGCCCTGGGCCTTAGCTCAAACTAAAATCAATTACCTCAAGATTAAATACAATCTAGCTCACTTATAGAGCAATCGGTTGAACGTGTAAATCTACTCGTTATCTTTACCAATTTCACCACGTGTGTGATTTAAATGCACACAATATAATATTTCTGTATAAAAAATAAGGCCCATAAAATGTATTTGTTATGCATGTGTTGTGTTGTGTGGGTGTTCGCCATGAGGATGCTCGGCTGAAATTAGCATAATTAGTTAAATTCCAGAGCCCGGTTCCGTAAGGAGGATCAAATGCTTTTTAAAAAAATCCCTCCCCCCCAATACCCCCGAAAAAAGAACAAAAAAGCCCACCTTACACTGGAAAAACTAAGATCGAGTACTGTCAGAAAAGAGCACGCACCGTTTTTCTAGTCTGAGATCTGGCAATCTAATAGCCTTTGGTTACATCCTTGCAGACAGCTTAGCTTACTGTTTTCCGGATTTTCCCTGTACATTGACATTGTCATGGTGAGTTTAGTGGGGCTTGTCGGTAGAAAGAACTACGACTTTTTAGAAGGGAGTGCTCAATTGCGTGACACGTTTAAGTGATCGATTCTCTGGGATCTTCTGAGCTCAGGGTATTCGTGTTCTTATTAATGGTTTCAAGGTTGTCTTCACTGTTACACAGACACACACACACATACACATACACATACACACACACACAAACACATACACAAATATATGCACACATACACACAAATATAAACTCACATACACAAACCTGTACACACACTGACGCATACATAAACACACAAACACACACTTATATCATACACGTACAAGCAAATACATTTACATATACACATACACACACAGACACACACACGTATTCACACACATAAACAAACAGTTGTGAAGGTCATTAGTGTTTGATAAAGGCAAAAGATTGAATAACATTATTACTGACGCAATACCACACACACACACACACACACACACACACACACACACACACACACACACACATATACATAAATTGAATGTTGCCGTAATGAATTTTCATGTCTTGATATCTAGTTATCTTCACTATCTATAGTAACTCCTAAGCATCCAAAGTCGGATGAAGGTTTTGACCACATTATACCCTTTTGAAGTCTTATTTGTGTTGTCACTGAGATGTATCTAGTACTATATCAATCCAGCGATAAGCCAATCATAATTAAATTCATAAGGTGGTACGTTGTAGAAGGGCTGGAGTATGCTGGTCTGTAATGTCATTTTCACTCAAAAAACGTTGTGCTGTCCGTTACAGTTACGTTTTCACAGAGCTGTATCGATGTGCTTCTCTTTAATAACTAATTAATTAACTAGCAAAAAAACCCAAAAACGACCCAACTAACTAACTAACTAACTAACTAACTAACTAACTAACTAACTAACTAACTAAC
>NW_004797389.1:761710-763359 GCF_000002075.1 Aplysia californica
ACACACACACACACACACACACGTATGTACTGAAATGCCTCACACACAAATAAATAAACACGACCGGCAGCTAAATATTTTAGGGTGAGACGAACATTACCAAAATAATTTTCTAAAGTAATGACTTCTATTCACTTTCATGTTATTATAATGGTGTCAAAAATTCATAAGGAAGTTGAATGTACTAAAGGTGATTTTGACTTTTTCTTGAAAAAAATTGGGTCCCCGTTGCGGCCTACTTGGATTTTTTAAACCAGTTTTATAGTGTGGATGAAGTTCTTAAAACATATTGAAACTTCAGCCTGATATTAGAAACACAAGTGCAAACCTATATGGACTGTAGATCTATGAAAGGATTTTGACTTATCTTTAGAAATAAAAAAAAAATGAACCCAAAGTCAAAGCATCCCGAGAGTCAGTTGACGAAATTATAGGGTATATGATAGTAAACATTTGAATGTTTCATCAAATTACCAGTATTTCCTAATTCCGTCTCATAGTTCTACAGAATAGACCTTAAAACTCTTGTACGGCAAATTTAAAGCTTCTAGCTTCAGGAGTTTTTGAAAACAGCTTGCAGCAAAGAGTTCACATAGATCTAAATGTAAACAATGATTTTGAGAAAAACAGTAGAAAAAACAATTCTTTAAGGAGATGTTCAGTTCAAAACGCACTTTTCAAACACTTTGTAGGTCATGTAGAGTGGTCTTTTTTTTCAACAGGTTCGTCATTGTGACCCGATAGAACATGTTGAAGAATGGTTTTCCGCAAAAAAACCCCCAAACATTATCGATATTTCGGAGAACAAAAATTATTGATATTCTCTGAGATCGCCGACTCGGGTCTTCCCTTAAATGCATCTTTATTTCTTACTATACAGACTATTATGACTCTATTACTGTGTAGCTATTAAACCTGTGATATAACCTGAAGTGTACTTTCATTCAACTTGTCGCACTAACTGTACTTAGAACCCAGTTTTTATTTCTAACGATCCCCCAGACCTATCTTTTGACCTTCGTCTTTTCTGTCTTTTCTCGTATTTCTCTTTAAATTTCACTATCTACTCTACGTCATTTCTCAATTGCTCCTCCCACACGTGTCGACTGACTCCAAGTGCTCAGGACCACTTGACTAACCATACCGTTGAAGCGTCTCTAGCTCTCTGACTAAGTCCCGCAGCAAAAAGTGGCCCAATCTCGGAGAGGTTAAACGATTTCCCCTTCACACCCAGGGAAGAAGGGCAGGCCTCAGTTCACGCACTATCTCATTTCCGCCGGAAGGGGTATGTTTTTCATCACACCCCGAGGATCCTGAGATGACTCGCCCTCATCCTTACCTTCCTCACCATCCCCCATCACCCACCCCCCAAACCTCAGCTCACCCCTTTCAAAACCACTCCTCTAATAGCGTAATAGCTGACCAAATCCTACGTCCTTTACTCTCTTTCGTTTTCTTTTGTTAGTATTAAATCGTTCACTCAACAGCTTGCACCTCAAAAATACTTAAATTAGTGTGCTCTATTTTCTTTCTTTTTTTTAAAGAACCAGGTGTTTCGAAACCGTCAGACTACGATGAAACTCTGAGTTTCTATAGTCACCCTATCCTTCATCCCGCATCTCCCCCTCACTCTCCTCAACCCCCTCCCC
>NW_004797389.1:763459-765430 GCF_000002075.1 Aplysia californica
CCCCCTCCCCCCCCACACACACACACACTCCCCACACACCCTCCCCATCCTGACCCTCCCACGACCACCCACCCACACACACAAACACACAAACACACACACACACACACACACACACACACACACACACACACATACTCGCAGACATCAATACCGATTACCACCACACCTCTTGTTAGTGTACGTCAGCCTGCTATAAGTTCTTAACCGAATTAAGATGGTGCACATCGTAATTCTTTAAATCAATGCCACACAAAAGCACACTGAATGAACCTGTCAAGAAAGTGACGTGAAGCATTTTGTTAAGTTTACTGAGTGAAGAAACTTTGATAAGAAAAACGTGTTTTGGGTTATTTTAGAGTGAATATATGCCACGATGTGAGATTTCCAAGAATAGAAAATTAAGTTATGAAACCTCAAAAGTTCTTCAAGCGCATTTAGCGAGTGATCTGAATATTTCCTCTTCGTCTATAGAAGCAAATTTCATACGAAATGTCTCCTCGGTGTGATATTCTGATGTGCCTGATTTATTCAAGTGTCAATTGTTAATTTTGATCGGACAGATAATAATATAACTTGAGCATACTTTAAGTTTATTGATTTCTGTCAAACCTGAAGTCTAAAGTCCTTAAACTAAGTCACATTATCTCCCTGCTAAACGAGTCAGCCATACCTTGGTGCCTTTTATAACAGTTGAAGTCTTTTTGTGGATTTATTTGAAAGATCACATTTGTCCGGTCTATTTTTTATTCTCTCCCTGTTTGTTTCCTTTTCCTTAAATGTTATTTCCTTGTGTTATTGAATTTGCTGCTCTGGCGAGATGCATTTCCTCTTTTAATGATCTCATAGCAGGTAAAAATCCACCGAGGAAGAAAAGAAAGAACCCAGTAAAACAAATCTTTATGGAAAGCCCTATTTGTTTGGTTTCGTTCCAATTTTCTTGAGTGAAAATTTTGATTTATTTTTCTTTTTAAAATGTTGATAAATTGTCTGTAGTGCTGTTGTCCCCTTGGTAACTGTTGTCAGCATTTCTTATTTTACACTTTTTTTTCAGTTGGTAAAGACGTGATGGCCATTGTTGCTGTGAAGATTGCAGTGTTCTTTGTTCTATTGCTGCCGTCATTGTTTCGTATTTGTTTGGGAAAATAATAACATCGTCCGTTTTGCTGTTGTTACTGGTGTGGTTTTATTATGTTGATTGTGATATAAGCGGCATTGGGAGAGATTGTGAGAATATACAAACACGAATGACATGTTTACTTTTGACGTTTCTTTTTCACCAGCCTTTTTTTAAAAATGGAAAATATTGATGTCATACCTGTAGTTGTATGGTTTTGAGTTTTTTATAATGCATTTGTGTGTGTGTGACTGTGTTTGTGTGTGTGAGTGAGTGAGTGTATGTGTGTGTGTGTGTGAGTATGTGTGTGTGTGTACGTATGTGTGTACGCGTGTGTGTGTGTGTGTGTGTCTGTGTGTGTGCTTGGGTATGTGTGCCTGGGTGTGTAGATGTGTGTGTGTGTGTGTATGTGCTTGTATGTGTGTGGGTATGTGCTTGTGTGTTTTCACGCGTACACCTAAATGATATGTGCATATGAGTGTAAGTTTGTAAGGAGGAGGGAATGACGTACATCGATATAACAAAACAAAAAAAAAGACTACAAAAGAAACATTCAAAAAGAAGTTCAGCGGCCAGGTTGTAAATGCCAATCGTTATTTTCGATAACAGGTTCTGACACTTTTACTACCTTCCAGTATTTTTCAACAGATAAAACACTGGTATGGTGTACTTGAAAAAAATGAAATTAAAACACGCAGGACTTTTTTTTAAAACGCCCACTTTCTCGCCACCCCACAAAAAACAAAGAAACAAGCAAACAAACAAAAAAAAACAACAGTTGTTTTTTTAAAGCTATGAAATATTATAGATAAAGTGAAATAAAATAAAACAAAATAAGATCAAATAATTTTAAA
>NW_004797389.1:767232-771115 GCF_000002075.1 Aplysia californica
ATACACACATTACACACATTACACACACACACACACACACACACACACACACACACACACACACACATACATACACACACACGCATACACACAAACACAGGAAAGGATACAAAGAGCTGCGGCCTTCACTGCCCAAGGTCTCAGAGAGTGCATCTATGCTAACACCTTTCTTTTTGTCTTCAGTGTTGTTCTCGGTATGTCGTGGAACATTCATTATTAGGCCATTAAGGGGAAAACTAAACAAAAGAGGCAACATTATAGATATTTTTGTTTTTAAATAAAGCTTATTGCTTGCCAGTTCAGAATTTGCCTACGGCATTCCGCACATGAGAGAGAGCTGTTTACCTGGTACCTACAGGGAATATTAGATTCAGTCACACCTTGAAGGTTTCTCTTTGGTTTTATCGCCATTCTCTGTGGTGGTCTAGAATGTTCTGACGTGGCCACCGGACTGCGAGGTAAGCGGCTAATGAGTTATGCCTCTAAACACCAGGGTACCCCCAGCTGTCGCCACAGAAGGCTTGGATGTCTACTCAGGTATACGTCATCAGTCCACAGAACGAGGAAAAGAAACAGACGGTGCTATGTACATGTCGGACTGAGGTTTTTCTTCTTTTTTTTCCTCTTTTTTTTTTTTTTCTTTTACAACATTCCGATGCTTTAAAATTACGAAGTTCTATCTGACAATATTTGCCGATTTTAAGTTACTAATACATGAGGTCAGATACCAAAACTGTTCTATCTGCTCTATCAAAATCCTACGTTTTTTTAAAGTTATTTTTTCAAGATATTCATATAATCGCATTAAAAAAAGCTTGACATGTTGTAAATAAAAGATATTAAGGTCAAATTTCTGAAAACTAGGTACTGAGCAGATAGATCTTTGTATTTCAAAGATAGCGATTTGTTGGAATCACTCTAACTTTCACTCAGTCTGAGCATAATAATATACGAGTAGAAGACAGATTGCTTCTACCTGGCCTACAAGGTCAACCGGGGTATTGTGGGACAACGTTTCCCAGCAGAGAGACGGAGATGCTAGATGAAAAACTCTCTCTTTTTCCCTCTGTCCCATTCGCTCTCTCTCTCTCTCTCTCTCTCTCTCTCTCTCTCTCTCTCTCTCTCTCTCTCTCACACGATTTAGATTATTTATGCGTTTTTGAAGGATCGCTCACTTGTTGGCAATTTTTGGGGGTTTACCCTCTCCTTCAATGCTCCGCCCCCGTTTCCCTCCACCCTCCCCATCCCACCTCACTACAACTTGTAAGTCCACTAAGCGCAAAAAATGTAGTAATGAAAAATATAATAACAGCATGAAAATGAATATCATTTTGCCTACTTTGAAACAGAACTGAAGACCTTCTATTAAATTTAGAGGCAACCACATCTTCTCTAATGACCCACTCTATCCAAGACACTCACATGTACATGCGACTACGGTACTACCCATTCACCTATCTATCTATCTATCTATCTATCTATCTATCTATCTATCTATCTATCTATCTATCTATCTATCTATCTACCTATCTATCTATCTATCTATCTATCTATCTATCTATCTATCTATCTATCTATCTACCTATATATCCATACACCTATCTATCTATCTATCTATCTATCTATCTATCTATCTATCTATCTATCTATGTATCTATCTATCTATCTATCCATTCACCTATCTATCTACCTATCTATCCATCTATAGATCTATCTATCTATCTATTTATCTATCTATCTATCTATGTATCTATCTATCAATACACATATCTATCTATATACCTATCTACCTATCTATCTATCTATCTATCTATCTATCTATCTATCTATCTATCAGAATGAATTTCCTTGTTAGTATGTATGCGCGCACCTTTCGTCGTACCCGTGTCTGTGTAGAGCACTATGTAGTAGATATCTCTCTCAATAGCCTGCGGTCTTGACGCTGGACAGGTTCTGAACTGTAAACAGAGGTTAGGGAGTGCACGTCTTGGCTGCGGGGAATATTTATTTGTCCGTTCCCCCTCTCTTGGTCCATGAACCGGGTCAGAATTCGGCTCTCACTCGTGAGATAGTTTGGGTCGTCGTTATCACCCTTATTTTGCTTTATCCGTAACGGGGTGTAGGCCTTGTGGGTAAGCTCTTTGCCGTCGCAAGCAGGTGACTTGAGATCGATTCTTTTGGGTATATAATTTTTATCAAGTAAAGTTGAACTTGTTCCAGATACCCACTGTTTTTTTGTTTTGGTTTTGTTTATGCTTTGGGGATGGGGGGGGGGGGTTCTTTAAAAAAGCGGTTGTCTGAGAAAGCTTAACGTCTTGAACACTGTTCTTATGATAATAAAGTCACAAAGATGTTGGGGCAGGGGAGGGGGAGATTTGGTGATGTGTACAGGTGATTGTCTGGGTGTCCAACAATAAAGATTGTATGTCGGAGACAATAATATTATGATTATTTCTCCAATCCTGCTTTCCTCCTCTCCAATTATCATTAATCTTTGAACTGATCATTAATACAGGTCTCCTGCTGACCTACAATGCAGCTTGTTACGCTGCACAACACTTTCTTTTTAACACAACATGCATACGTACATTGCATTAATTTATGAACCCATCTTACTTACGCTATGTTTAGTATCCCAACTTCCCTCGACTAACGCTTGGGAAACAGGTTCCGGAGAAGCACATGTCTATTTAGATTACTAAAAGCAGATACCTGACTGCCGCTATAACTCAGCTCCCTGTTAGTCAGCCTGGCGTTTGAAGGCGAGTAAAATAAACATTGCTGTATAAAGTAGTCAAGCTAGCTTTAAGGGTCATCTGTACATTACGATTATCACCTGTACGAACGGTCCCTTCACATTTCCCCTTTGCGCATTTTTGTGTGTTTGTTTGTTAGTTTATTTGTTAGTTTGGAGGGGGGGGGGCTGGGGGTCGTTTTTGTTTTTGGCTTAATTTTTAGCTTTTTTGTTTTACTTTATATTGGCAGTAAGTTGCTCGTATGGATCTTTAGCCCTGGTTATGAAGGAGTTCAAGGCATTGAACGTGCTGATAATTTAGCCTGCCTGGCTGAGATTGGCGGCGCCATGCAATTAGATCCACCAACAGTCATGGCAACATTAACAGCATGGTTCAATGACCACAGAGAAGATAGAGGCACCACAGCACACAAAATGGAAAGACTGAGTGAATCTGGTGTCTCTAGAGGGTCGGGGAGAGACAGAAACCTGCATGGAAAAGCCAGAAGAATATCCAACATGCTGATAACTGGCACGATCAGCAAGCAGACCTTTTCATGGATCCTGGAGAGGACGGATCAGCAGCTATGGCACTGTGCCGCCTGCAATGATGCCGATTCTCCAAACCAAGTAAGTTGACTGTCACCTGTCTAACTACGACATCAATTTTTCCCTTTACAATGTTTGCCGTTTTAGAAAATGTTGACTGTACTTTGTAACAGTTTCCACAACTTTTTGAAAAGATAACAGAAGAAGAGAAAGTTTTAAAAACTTAAAGACAGACAGAAAAATGGAAAAATCGAAAGCCAATGTTTTTGCCAACAGCAGTGCAACTCGCGAAACTGGGTTCAGAAACGGGTCGGGGAAGCTCATGTTTTTGTCTTACACAAGAGCTGTTGTTTTTCTCGCTCTACGCCGTTTGTGGATCAATCTGCTTCCTGTCTCTCTTTCTCTGCTATCTTTCCTTCTCGGCTATCTCTCTTTCTCAGCTATCTCTCTTTTTTTTACTGTTTTTCTCCTTTTGTCCGTTTTCCACATACCCTCCTTGGGTTATCTCTCTTTTTTCTTTCTCTCTCTGTCTCTCAGTCTCTGTCTCTGTCTGTCTGTCTGTCTGTCTGTCTGTCTGTCTGTCTGTCTGTCTGTCTGTCT
>NW_004797389.1:771671-772792 GCF_000002075.1 Aplysia californica
CCCCCTTTTGTTCCCTGCCAAAGCAAAGACAGAAAAAACCCAGAAAGAAAAACAAGCACAGTTAAAACAAACAAGTTGATGAATGATGTTTTCCGTGTACAGGCACATCTATGTCTTGCTTAGCACACTGACCTCAATGCGACTAATCAGTCTGGAAACCGCTCAACACCTCCTCTGAACCCAATCCGTTGTTAATGAGTATATATAACTTAGAAAAACATCAGGGAGATGGCCTGTTATCCGTTTATACGGTATGGCACAGCTTGAAAATCTTTTTGCATCCTTTCAGGGATCGAACTCGAGACGTCCAGACTAAAGGGCATTTTCTAAACAGCTGCAGGTTGTTGATGCGTTAACAGGATTTATTAGTTTTTTAACATTTTTCATAGAACGACGGTAGCATACACAATAAAAAAAAGAGTTTATGTTTGAGACCACATTAGCAGCACACACACACATTCACACACATAAACATTTACACAAACATAAACATACGCACACACACACACACACACACACACACACACACACAAGCTCTCACACACACACACACACACACACACACACACACACACACATGCACACACAAATAAACACACACAAAAATCTTATTTACAGTAGTTTGTTTTGTGCTTTTGCAAAATTGTATGACGTCATTTACACACAAAAGATTTGTTTCCATTCTTATTATCCCTGAACTAAAAGGGGTGCATAATTTTCATTAATTTTGGGGTAAAAATAAACTTGAACTCCCCAATTTTGGAAAATAATTTTGACCTAATTACGCATCCGATATGTCCCCTCTCTGTTTGGCCACATTTGGATCATTGTGATGACGTCTGATGAAAAATGCTTAAAAGAATGGGGTGGAGAGGGGAATCTAAAATGACACGACTTTTACCAATTCCATATGATTCTTGTTCGCCTTTTTTTTTAAAAAGATTCTCTGGCGCTTTCATTTTTTTTATAAAGAGGGTTTTACGGCGCTCGCAACTGCATAATAAGGTCATATGAGCGCCAATACGCGCTTTCATGGGGGAGGGGGTGAATGTGTGTGTGTGTGGGGGGGTGGAATGTGTGTGTGTGGTGGGTGTGTGTGTGTGTGTGTGTATGTGTGTGTG
>NW_004797389.1:772892-780202 GCF_000002075.1 Aplysia californica
TTTTTGTGGCTTCAGGTCTTTCTCTACCTTGAAAGGGCCCATTTTTCGTATAGAGACGCAACACCGGAAACTCAATATTGGGAAAACACTCGACCATCGAGAGGGAAATGACGTCTGTGTCCGCGCGGGGCGTGAGTGTGTGTGTATGTGTGTGTGTGTGTGTGTGTGTGTGTGTGTGTGTGTGTGTGTGTGTGTGTGTGTGTGAGAATGTGTGTGGGTGTGGGGGAGGGGAAGGGGTGTGTGAGGAGGGAGGGAGGAGGAGGCAGTACCTTTTTAAGCCCCTACCAGAATGAACTTCCAGTTGGTTATTGTGGAGGGTGATAATCAAAGGCAGCTCAGGTCAAGCCCCTTAAGTACGGCCTACTGTGCTGAGGTCGTTGTTTCTCAGGAGCAATCTCTATTAGTGTGACCTATTTCCCCAGCTGGGGTCATCCTTATTCACAAGAGAAGTTAAGGATCCCTTGTGGAAATGCTACAGAAACTGGTATGTTGAGGTGTTTTTGTGTCTGATTTCTTTGATATCCAATGTTGTAGACTCTTTTCTTTGCTTGCGACACCGGCAGGATTTTACTCTTTTCCGCTTTGCTTTTTTGTTGATTCGCGTCTCTTTTTTTTCTTGTATCGATTATATTGGGTAAGATACTGAAAAAAAGTAGAAAAGAATCAGCATTGTCAGGTCTAAAATAAAAAGACACCAAGCTTTGTCTTATATAAAACAAAAATCCGAGTGTTTATAGTGGTTTGAAAAGAAGAGTCTGGCTGGATTGGCTAAACACGGCTCCTTAACCAAAATTGTCAACCTTTGCGAACATGTTCCCCAGAGTCGTTCTTGCATTTATTGTTTTAAGACTAATCTCATCATAATATGACGATTTAGTAAATTGATGGAGCCATAATTTTATCTTTGGAAGATTAATATGTTCATCCAATGGCTACTCATGTATGTGTATAATTGTAACTATGTTTGTATGTATGTGTGTAGGTCTTTTATATGTGTGTTTGTTTCTATGAGAGTGTATCTGTGTATGTGTTTGTGTGTGTGTGTGTGTGTGTGTGTGTGTGTGTGTGTGTGTGTGTGTGTGTGTGTGTGTGTGTGTGTGTGTATTTGTGTGTGTCTTTGTATATGTGTGTTTGTAAGTGGGTGGATAGATGGATGGAATGGTAGATTGAAACGTCAATGAGTGTAAAGTATGTGTGCCCATTCATTTACCAGACCGAAGCAAATTTTTCATTGTGGAGATCAATAAAATGTTATTTTATCTGCTCTTCCTTATTTTCTGTTATGATAAAAAGTTCTCCTTGTCCATCAGTTTTTCTATCTGAAAAATGAGCTACCCGGAAGGCCAAAAGTACACTGGAAATGTTTTAGCAAGGTCCAGGACTCCTCAAAGCCCTAGAGCATACGGATAATTTGGTCAGTGAGTGTCCTTCAGCGATAACAGATTTCACCAAGAGAATTCACAATTGGGTTACACTTTTACAGCATTTTTCCAAATTGAAAAAGAAAAGAAGATTAAATCGAGTCGATGCCCAGTATTCCCGTCGGGACCAAATTGACGTTCTGTCTCGTTAGTTGCCCGTCTCAGAACGAAAAACAGTTGTACAAATCGATGACTGGTGCCAATAGAAAGCGCAATACGGTTTTGAGTCTGTGTTTGTATTTGTTGAATTTGGTGTTGTTAAGTGAGCAACTAGGTGTATGAAAGAGAGAAAAAGAGAGGGGAAGGAAGACTGAGAGAGAGAGGGGGGGGGGGAGAGAAAGAGAGTGATAACGACATAAGTAGACAGAGAGAAGATACAATTTTATATATATCCTCAAAATGACAGAGTGTGAACAAAAAGAAAAACAACAACAACAAAATCACAGCAGATATGGATAAGCTTAAAATAAAACATAATCAGAAGGCACTGCATTTATTGAACGTTAAAGTAAAAATAATAGTAGGCCTATAACAACATTTTGCTCTAAAGCAGTCAAAGGAAGAAAAGACCATGTACAAGTAGATGATACAGAGCAATAGTATGACGATTATTCGACTAAACCTAAAAAAGGTATTGTGACCAGCCTCTGTGATGAAGCAGTTAGTCCTGACACGCAGGTTAGAAGTCTGCCTCAATGAAGGGTTTCCTCAAATACAAAAAAAGGCTGTAAAAACAACCACAATAAAATTATTGAGAAATTGATTTTTTTCAAAATAAGAAAAGTTGAATCTTCTCTAAAGTAAAAGTTTGTCGGTGGATAGTTTGTTTTTTTTTAGATAGTGCGGTGCGGGGAGGGGATTACATTGGGACTGATTTTTTTTTATATTCTAAAGACACGCTCCCAAACCACAATTCAAGTACTTCATCAGACGCTGACCACTATGAACTCTCTCGTTCTTTAGAAGACTGCGGTCTCCCTTTCTATATATTCAATAGCTCGCTAGATAGACAGATGGAAGGTCAGATAGATAGAAAGATAGAATTAAAGACAGACAGACAGACAGACAGACAGACAGACAGACAGACAGACAGACAGACAGACAGACAGACAGACAGACAGACAGACAGACAGACGATTGGAAAGATCAATAGATAAATAGATAGATAGATAAATAGATAGATAGATGTATAGATAGATAGATAGATAGATAGATGATAGATAGATAGATAGATAGATAGATAGATAGATAGATAGATAGATAGATAGATACATAGATAGATAGATAGATACACACTTCCCAAAAGTACTGTTTCCACGCGTTTTAGAAAAAACAAGCTCTGAATCATTTATTCCCCTTCGTGTAAGAACGTTATGTAACGGTCCGTTGACCCGCTTGCCTGTGAGTGGCCGATCATTAGCGGAACATCTCCCTTGACGTAGGCATAAGCCACTGACTGACCAGTGTAGTGCTGGGCGGCTAGGTTCCCGATTATTGAAAGCTAGGAATCGTAGGAATCGAATCCGAACCCAATTACTTACTTTCTAATGATGTGATTTCTTCCTGTGGCTACCTGGTTGGCTCCTAACATCTTCAGGATTTAGGATAACCTTGATTTCGGAGCACTACGAAGCATCAAATTTTTTTTTTCAAAAATAACGTCTTAAAAAAAAAGAAGATGATGATTTGTCGGAACTTTTCTTCCGTAGCATTTATCGTGGGAATCGGTTCCGGACTCGATTCTTCGCCCAGCTCCACTGACCAGGAGGTATAGAGGGCGTCGATCCGAGAGCCCCGTTCATTAGAAAGAAAACCAAACATTAGTTCCTCGTGTAGGTAGCCCCCCTTCCGTTTTCTATTTTCACTCAAGACAATTGGTTTTTGCTGACGTGTCACGGCGCGGGGGAATCAGGCGCTCGTCAATTTTTGGGCATTTTGAGTTTTTAGCATCATCTGAAAGCTGTGTCATTTGCTTTGCTTCGCATGAAATAAATAACAAATTATATTAAATAGCAGTCAAGATAATTTCGATATTGAAGGAGTTAGATCACCTGGTTACTCCAATGGCTAAAGAGTCCTTGAAAACTGAAAACTGAAATGTTGTGCCTTTAATCAAGGTATTTCAACAAAATTCACATGAAAATATATATGCAAAAATTAACAACAACAACAAAAATTCAATAAAAATTTCAAAATTGACAAAAAAATGCCAGTTTCTCCAATTTCATTATTTTGACAAGCCTCCGATTTCACCAGGATGCCTCATTTGATTGTTTGTAGATCCAGAGAAAACGTTTGACAAAAAACTACACAGACAAAGTTAATAAAGGTGATTTTTCATGTTCTCTCTATTTCCCCTTTTTCTCGTTTTTGTATTTTTGTTTTTAGAGTGTGTGAAGAAGGAAAAGGAGAATCATATTCACTGATATCTGTTTCAGGCCCACCATGGGGATAAAGTTGTTTTTGTACAAACCTCATAAAGCTTATTATGTAAGCATGTTCATAATGTCTGATAGGAACAGCAATCTTTATTTAAAATTTCCTACAAAGGTTTTTGTGTTTTGTTTTGTTTGTTTGTTTGTTTGCTTATTTGTTTGTTTGTTTGTTTGTTATTTTGGCCTTGCTATTGCTGGCCCGTGTCTTTCCTTTCATTGATTGCACATGCATCATGATCAGACTCTTCTCACTTCTTAGTATTTCTGTGGTCAAAATACAGAACGTTTCCTCGTGATTCTATAATTAAAAAGTGTTGTTAGAATTATCGGTAGGCAAACAATTAATTAATCATGAACAAGTAATGAGTGTGAATTGAGTCTGTTCTGGGGGAAAAAAACCCACTGCCTAATCAGGTTAACAAGCTGACACCCCCCCCCCCCCCTCGGTCCACCCTAAACGTTAGATTGCTCACGGTATTTTGTAATTGTGTATTATCCTCTATTTATTTTTAGAAATCAGCAAAATATTAAAGCTCAATGGATTTCCGAATCCTTTGTTGGTTTATTTTTTGTTTTCCTTTTCTTTTTTCTTTTTTTATATAGCAGAACTTTAGAACCGACTGAATTATGTATACTAAATTGTTTGGGTTTTTTGTTGTTGTTGTTGTTATTGTAGTTATAGGAAAGAGCAGAACTTAAAAATCTATTGAAATTCCGTATTCTTTATTGGTTTTTAGAATTTAGAAAACTACTACACTTTTAAGACCAATGGAGCAAAAAAATATGTTAGGCGCAGCCTCTTTTGTGTTAATCATGATTAAAATCATTATTGAAATCAATAACATGATATGCGATGATAAAAATTTGTCCATTCCAGTTCACCCACACCCTTTCCCCACACCTTTAAAAGAAAACAATAAACATACAAATTATTATAAACAAAAATGTTGTGAAAAAAAATATTAACGTACCCTAGCATTGCTCCCAAACTCACAAAAAGAACCATTTTTACAAACAGATTGATTGATAGACACGCAGACAAATCGCCAGAAGGATAGATAGATAGATAGATAGATAGATAGATAGATAGATAGATAGATAGATAGATAGATAGATAGATAGATAGATAGATAGATAGATAGATACCTATATCACAAGAGTATCATCTTTACCCAAGCTGACTGGTAAAGAAACCCACAGCACGTTTTCATTTATTCAAAACTACTGTAAACCGTTGAAATAGGTCCTCAGATCCTGCCAAATAGATTTGGTAGTTTCGTAAGAGCGGATGACGCAGTCATTTCAATGCATGCCTCCCTCTGGCTTTTTCAGGACGGGTCATTAAATATTTTCTTAAATTGCCTAGTTGTTTTTCAAGATATATAATTATATATATATATATATATATATATATATATATATATATATATATATATATATATATATATATAATATGATATTTTGCAAGGACGTGTAGAAGTGGTGTCTAAAGGCCACTAAGAAGAGATTTGGGGTATATTGCCTTTAAATTTGACAAAGTTCTTGGCTGCGTTAGTAGGCTATTTTTAACTACTATTTATGTTTGTTGAATTTTTTCAAAATACATGTAAAATAGTCTTTAATATCATGTTTCTTTTTATTATGGCACACCCCAGTTTGTTAAGTACGTATACTGCAAATCTGAGGGCTATATCTTGAATAGTTTTTTGGGGGATTTTTTGTTTGTTTTTTAAAATGAGAAAATATGATGTCATAAAAATATTAAAGATGGCCGAAATGGTGACCACATTTTTTGCGAAAATTAAAACATCTTTCGTACATGCTCTTTATATGAGCCTTCAATGTCACTGCAGACATGTTTCAAGATACTGTTGTCATGAACAGTAAAAATACTAAAATCTATTAGTGCTTCCCTTGAGGTCGGGTAAACACTCAAAACAGTGCACATGTTGTATCTAGAATAGAGTGGGATGATCGAAAGAGGAGACGTGTTAAAATCTAATTGAGTTTTTCTATTTTGTGTTCTTTCTCATTTTTTATCGTTTGTTAATTGTCCTTTAGTAGTGTCTTTTCTCAACTGAAAGGACATCAGCATGATTTGCCACGATCAAGGAAAGTTCTCCAATGAAGGACTTGATTTTAGGAAATAGCTTTAATGAAGTGCTGTGCTTCATTCCCACGTCTCAGAAAGCATCTGTCCTATGATTGTCTGGTCAGCCTCCTGTGACATCACAAACACGGCGAGCTGGCGCCTGTCATGTCATCGAGACGCCCTCTTGGAATCCACCACATCCTTACCGCCAGTGTTTTCCTTGAAAACTTTCCTTTTCAGGATCGATAACAACAGCATTTCCCATCGAGAAGACGTTGAGGGCCTCGTGTGAAGAGGGGGGTGCGAGTGTCAAGAACTACGCTTTAGTCTCTGTGTTCATGTCCGTCTCCTCGTCTTTGGTCTCCGTTTTTTTCTTCAGCAGGCACAGATTGACCTTTCGATTGTCTGTGCCCATGACTCGTCAAGGAGATCATTGTTTGCCTGTCCATCTTTCTAGCCATCTTCCTTGCCTCTATTTTCAGCAAGCCGAAGGCTTTAAAACAGTCTGTGTTGATTTGTATAATTCCACTGTTAGGGCAGTTCTTGATAAGCACGCACCACTTGTAACTCGTCGTCAGTCGACTAGACCGTATGCACCATGGTTTGGGGTTGAGGTGAAAGCGGCCAAAATCGAATGCAGGAAGGCAGAGAGACAATGGCTTAAAACAGGGCTCACCATCCACAAGCACATTTTTAGATTAAAGAAGCAAGAGCTGAAATTTGTAATTAAATGTGCTAAAAAGAAATACTATGTTTCTAAATTGGAAAATTCAAAATCATGTAAACAATTGTTCAGCATTTGTGATGAACTATTAGGGAGGGTCAAAGAGACACGTCTCCTGAATTCTTTTAGCGATCAAGAACTACCAGAAAAGTTTGCTGATTATTTTACAGATAAAGTCCAGAAACTAAGAAACGACCTTCATGACTATGAAACATGTTGTGATTTTGATGTATATGATAGGGTGATTCTTGATAAGTTTAAACCTGTTTCTGAAGAATACATTAAATCTGTAATTCTAAGATCCCCTAGCAAACATTGTGATCTCGACCCTGTCCCTAGTTCTCTGTTGTCTTCCTGCATTGACGAACTGATCCCATTTATTACTAAAATCATAAATAATTCTCTAGTGTATGGATCAGTACCAGATTCGTTTAAAATCGCTCTTGTGAAACATTTGCTAAAGAAACAAAACTTAGATCATAATGTCTTAAAGAACTATAGACCTGTTTCAAATCTACCTTTTTTGTCTAAAATCCTTGAAAAGGTTGTCCTCGAGCAGCTTCGTCATCACTTACAAGAAAACAATCTGTTAGAGCCATTCCAGTCTGCCTATCGAGCTAACCACAGCACAGAAACAG
>NW_004797389.1:783713-786811 GCF_000002075.1 Aplysia californica
GAAGGATATGTCGGCGTATAGTGCTATTTTCAAGATCGTTACATTAGATTCGTCGTTCTGCTTCCTCCTTCCACGATTCCTTCTCATTTTTACGCAGTAAATTACGTCTACAATCTATGCTTCAAGCTGTTACTTCCTCAAAATTATCCCCCCCTTTCCGCTCATCGTCCCCTGTCTTCCACTCTCTTTCTCACTCTCTTTCTCACTCTCTTTCTCACTCTCTTTCTCTCTTTCTCTTTCTCTCTCCCCCCCCTCTCTCTCTCCCTCTTTCTTTGTCTCTCTCTCTCTATCTGCCTCTCCTTCTCTCTCGCTCCCTCTCTTTCTCTTTCTCTTTCTCTCTCGCTTTCCATCATATTCTCTCTCTCTCTGCCTCTCCCTCTCTCTCGCTCCCTTTCTTTCTCTCTCGCTCTCTTTCTCTTTCTCTCTCTCTCTCTCTCTCTCTCTCTCTCTCTCTCTCTCTCTCTCTCTAACTCTTTATAGATATCAATTGTACCCATACTCTTGGTCAGTTTCTCTTCATTCTCATTCTTTATCTATTTACCTGTTTCTTTCTCTTTTGCACTCCGTCACTTTTTATGTTTCTCACTCTCTCTCTCTCTCCCCCCCCTCTCTCTCTCTCTCTCTCTCTCTCTCTCTCTCTCTCTCTCTCTATCTATCTATCTATCTATCTATCTATCTTTCTCCCCCCCTCTCTCTCTCTCTTTCTCTCTCACTCACTCTCTGACAGAAAGACCTCTTTTAAACACCGACTTTCTATCGCAGCCAAAATTCTACTTCAGTACGTAGAGGGTTAAATGTGTTTCCAGGTTAATCACCAAAAGATTCTGCTCGTATACATCTATCATTGAAACACGGGGTTGTATTTGGGAGAATCTCGCTTCAGCGGATTTAAAAACATATTAGACACTCATTAATCACCTCCCGATCTTAGCTCAATCCCCGTCCTTACTTCCTCATCATTTGTCACAGCCTATCGGATCCAGCATGCCATCAACATCTCACAAACGTCCGGCGAGAAGGTTCTAAATGCCCTAAATGTATCTGTGAACAAACAATTTTGATTCTGTCCCTGTGATCTCTTGAGATCAGAACGTTTCTGATGAATCCTTTTGTACGCCTTGCCTGAAGGGCGCAAGCCCAAAGCGATGGTCACTCTCCCATTATCATTCCACGTGGTTGTACCTCTAATCTGTTCAGATGTGGCATCTGGATACTTTTTTGTTCGGGTGTGTGTGGGGGGGGAGTTCCCCCCCCCCCCTTTCCGCTCACCGCCCTCTGTCTTCCACTCTCTTTCTCACTCTCTTTCTCACTCTCTTTCTCACTCTCTTTCGCACTCTCTTTCTCTCACCCCCCCCTCTCTCTCTCTCCCTCTTTTTTGTCTCTCTGCCTCTCCTTCTCTCTCTCTCCCTCTCTTTCTCTCTCTCTTTCTTTCTCTCTCGCTCTCCAGAAATTCGAGGGAAATCATCTTGAACACATAATAATGTTATGAAAGTAAAGTAAATAAAAGATGTTCCCGCATCGATACGGACATTGGGGATTGTCTTGTTAATGAGGCAACTTCCTGAGCCTTCGGCATATTGTGGTAGGGTGGCCAGTTCCTTTCCACGCCGCCTTTACTTCCCCAACTCGAAGTCAGGTAACCATTATTGCTGGGTGGGCAGAATGGGGTGAAAATAATCCGTGTTCGAAACGAGGCTCGAACCCGGACTTTCCGCTTCGGAGACGAGTGCACTAACCGCCCCCGTCACCGCACCCTCATGTTATGAAGCATGGGTAAATTGTTACCTACAGAGCAGAATCCAAGTCTTGGCACTGAATGAGATCGGTACAAGTCTTTTGGTAGTCTAAAGTCATAAGAAAATGGTGTTTGAATGTTTTCAAAGGCAACAAAGATGATTCTGTATCGTCCCAATGCTTTTCTACCTTTTGCTCTCCCCCCCTGTCTCTCTCCAACATCCCTCTCGCACACTCTCTCCCTTTCTCTCGCTTTATCTCTCTTCCTCTCTCCATCTCTTTCTCTCTCTCTCTTTCTCTCTCTCTCTCTCTCTCTCTCTCTCTCTCTCTTTTTTCTCTGTAGGCATATCTCTCGGTCTCTCTGTCTGTCTCTCTCACTCGCTCACTGTTTCTCCCCCATCCTCTCTCTCTAACTCTCACTCTATCTGTCTCTGTCACTATATATATATATATATATATATATATATATATATATATATATATATATATATATATATATATATCTCCCTACCTCTCTCTCTCTCTCCAACCGCCCCCCCCCCCCCCGTAACATACGCAAAGTAGCTCCGTAGATCTTCAATTACTAAAGCTACTACTACAGAAATATGCCAGCAATCGCTACAGAAGATATCCATAAAGCGTAAATACCAAATATACGAGCCCACTTGTCGTTTTATTAACGGGGTGTCGACATATTTACACCCAGCATGCATCCCACAAACCTGTCTTTAATGACGTACATCTGGACCCCGCCTGGCATTACGACGCTGATCGTGAACCAAGCTGCGAGATACTACAGACCCTGCTTCCTGGGTTGTCATTCTGTGGGCCACACGGCCAGTGCAACTAGACCAAAGATGGTCTCTGATGGCGAATCAAGTTGTTATTGTTATTGTTACTATTTTTATTACTATTAATATTATAATTATTATTGGTAGTAGTAGTAATGTAGTAGCAGCAGCAGCAGTAGTAGTAGTAGTAGTAGTAGTAGTAGTAGTAGTAGTAGTAGTAGTAGTAGTAGTAGTAGTAGTAGTAGTAGTAGTAGTAGTAGTAGTTGTAGTAGTAGTTGTAGTAGTAGTAGTTGTAGTAGTAGTAGTAGTAGTAGTAGTAGTAGTTGTAGTAGTAGTAGCAGTAGTAGTAGTAGTAGTAGCAGTAGTAGTAGTAGTAGTAGTAGTAGTAGTAGTAGTAGTAGTTGTAGTAGTAGTAGTAGTAGTAGTAGTAGTAGTAGTAGTAGTAGTAGTAGTAGTAGTAGTAGTAGTAGTAGTAGTAGTAGTAGAAGTAGTATCACTATTACTGTTATTGGTATTGAATTTATTGTTATTATCATTATTTTAATTTTAATAATCATTTAGAGGGGGGGGGGA
>NW_004797389.1:786911-798655 GCF_000002075.1 Aplysia californica
AGGGGGGGGGGGAGCGAACCTTGATTTTGCAGATTTTGGGTCAGGCTATTCACATTTTATGTTGGCTAATTTTTGAAGATCAACCAAATTTTTGTCCGAAAATAGCATGGATACAATTGAGAAAGACTTTATTCTCCAGGTAAATTGCCTTTAAAAACATGAGGATTGATTAATATAGTCCATTTTCTCAATTATTGTCGGTTTTCGCAAAATGTAATTTTGTGCAGTTTTTTCCCTACTCCTAGTGAATCAATACAAACAACTAGTGTCGTGTAACCTGATAAAGCCGCCATATACACAGACCTGGCATCTGGCGGGGCACTTACCTGAGTGTCTGTGGTACATGTCATGAGCGGCGGTGTACATTCATGTACGGAAATAAACATAATCCTATTTGGAGGGTAGGGCTGGGCTGGATTCCGGGTTCACGGGGGAGTTGAAGGGAGGCACAAGGCATGCGTACTCTCCCACACTTCGTGAGCAAAGCGATGTTATTTTGCGAAATTTCTAGTTGTTCATCACCATGAACTTGCTTTAAATACGTTTAAATGAAACTTTGGAACTGTCCAATTGTCTTAAAATACTGTTTTTTAGTTGCTCTTTGAGAAGAAACAGTGTTATCAACGGTACTGGAGACAAACAACACGGCTGGTCGATCGCACGAGATTCATTGGGAGTTGAACTCGGTCCGGATCTAAGGGAAACGTTAAAAAATCGTTTTTCTCCAAATTATGTTTCCGTTCCCTTACCTGGCAAAATTGAAAGATTTCTAGAGGGACTAAAGCTATCCTAAAACTTTAAAAATCAAGTTGTTCAGTAATAATTGTTGTACCAGAAAATGAAATAAACTGAACTTCCTCAAAATGGGTAATACGGCGTTATACGACACATTTTACCAGGCACACTCTACTCTCGGGGAAAAAAAAAGTGTGCATAGCCATCAAATACTATACTTGGAAACTCATTTTTCGAAGACAATCCATTCCTTTTTAATACGATACACAAATCAAGGAACAGGTCATGGGGATGGATTATGTTTATTGGAGTGTCCATTTGTGTACAAAAATATTCAATCGCAAGTTAATCCCTCCCATTTGAAGATTCACAAAGCAAGCATAATGTAATGGACATTGACTGGCAGATAGTTATATATTCATGTAGTCAATGGTATTGCGTTTTAGATTTATCTGAAAACTTATTCAAGGATGGAGTAAAGTCGAAACATTAAGCCAAGCGATTTCAACATCGTTCATTTTTTTTATTACGTCGAAAAATAAGAAAATTGTGACACATCCGCTTGATCAATTTAATTTAATCAAGACAAGTGACATCCACATCCTTTCTTCAATCAATATTGCATGTGGCCACCACATAATATCATTTCCCTCTGAATCTCACATCGATTACTTATTATATTATTATAAGTCTGAAAGATTCCTCAGTAGGCTATTGCTCGCTGTTTTTCTTCTTTTGACTTGGGCATGCACGCACGCACGTACGCACGCACGCACGCACGCACGCACGCACGCACACGCACACGCACGCATGCAAGAACGCATTATGCATTTTTATTGCCTACACACTCATAATACACACACACACACACACACACACACACACACACACACACACACACACACACACACACACACACACTCATATTTACGCACATACACGCACGCATGGATGTTCGCATACACACAAATACATAAACACACATACACACACACTCGCATATACACCAAAAAGACACACACATGACACACACACACATACGCACACACACACACACACACACACACACACACACACACACACACACACACACACACACACACACACACACAAAAAGGACTGATAAGGGAGGTAAACAATAAGTGGTCAATCGTTTTAAAGAAATATACATTTACTTCCCTTTTGGCGCCAAAACAAGGGCGTTTTATGGATGAAAGGACACGGGGAGAGAGAGAGAGAGAGAGAGAGAGAGAGAGAGAGAGAGAGAGAGAGAGAGAGAGAGAGAGAGAGAGAGAGAGAGAGAGAGAGAGAGAGAGAGAGAGAGATTCAAAGATTCAAAATGATTTATTGATTTGAAAGGCCTTTGGCCCATACATCCACATATTTTAACATATGGTTCGGCAATTACATACATGTGCATTGGTGCAGCACATTGGATGTTTAACATAAATTGGACATGCACGCCCACATACACACATGCACGCACGCACGCACGCCCGCACGCACACACGAAGGTGACGCACGCACATACACACATATACACTCATACTCACACACATTCTTACATACATACGTACACACGCACATACATACAAACATGCATACATACATACATACATACATACATACATACATACATACATACATACATACATTCATAAGAGCAAACAGAAATAGAACTTCCACACAGTGGTATGAATGAGGCAGCGAGAGAAATCAGGACATGTTTCACTCTGAGAAGTGAATACCGTTGTCTTTTTCATACATATATACATATAAAATTGCACCCATTACAGCAGATACAGAGTTACATATGCGAGTGAATACCTTTTCCCTAGGACAGACGTGTCTGTATAACAACATAATTTAGGAATGAGATTATCTTTTTAGAATGGACTTCATCTGAACAGACTAAAATGCCATTGAGCTTAGACATTGCCCCTTCGAGTGTCTGAAGTCTGACGCACTGTGGTAAAAGCTGCTATCGTATTTCATTATATCGTGAACATCTGAACAATACATGGAATTCATTTTCTACATACTTTTCATCACAATGGAGGCAACGATTATTGTAGACAATACCCAACCGGAACAGATTATTTTTCAACGACAAACTGAAAGTTCTGAGTAATGCAAGGATCCTTCTACCTCTTGCAGAGATGGTGAATGAGAGGTACGGTGCAGGGCTTAACGTAGGGTGGAAGTCCAGGTACTCAGGATAAACGCTAGACACCCTAGAATGCCAGTCCTGGTGACTAATATTTATAAGTCTTTCCTTTACTTGAGATAGGAAAATATTCTTATCACCAACATTTTGAAAAATCCACGCATATCCAAACCCTATTGTACATAAAAGTTTCCTCATGTCAGTGGCCCAGCTGTACCGATTATTTTGGTCATGTGCATACGCTTGCAAATAGCATTTCTTAGCATACCTATTATTATCCATTACCAGTAATTTATACCAATATCTTATTGCTCGTAGATGATAAGTGGCATACAAATAATGACGTCCACATTCCCCCCTTGCCAAAATGTTTGCGGACGTTCTACCAATATTTAGGACGGCCTTGCAGAATTTAACGTGCACCTGCTCTATTTTATCATACTTCTTCACCCCCCATACTTCACAACCGTACAAAAGTAATGGCTTAATTTTGATGTAAAAAATGTTGAACAAAGTTTGGACATTCAAGTGCTCATATCTTTTACTTAGACATCTCACTCTGGAGGTGAGCTTTGTTGCTTTACAACATAAGTTTTCTATACATTTTGACCATAACAAGCGGGAAGAAAATATCACTCCTAGGTAGCTTATGTACTTTGTTACGTTTATGCTTTTCTTTTTGTAAAACCATTTTTCAGAGCTCTTTAGCACGCCTCCATTTCTAAAAACAATCATCTTTGTCTTTTCCAAATTTACAGACAGTCCCCACCGGTTACAATACTTCTCCAAACAATTGATTTTCCTTTGCATGTCTACAATATTATCTGAAAATAAGCACATGTCATCTGCGTACATTAAATTGCGGGTTTGTTCATCATTGCTTAATAGCTCAACTCCTTTAACAACACTGTTTTTCAAAATCAATTCAAATTCAGAAACATATATATTGAACAAAAGTGGGCTAAGAATACATCCTTGACGAACACCCGACAAGCAATTAAAGTATTCCGTAATTTCATGCTGGCCAGTACGGACAGAGCACATGACTTCCGAGTACATACTTTGTAGTAATGTTAACATTTTCCCTCTCAAGCCTCTTTTCCTCAAGACTGCCCACAGTTTTTCATGGGGGACACAGTCAAATGCTTTGGAAAAATCAACAAAAAGTACATAAAAGCGCCCACGTTTCTTTGAAAGGTACTTTTGGACTATTGATTGAAGCGAGAAGATATGATCGATAGTGCTATAACCTTTACGAAAACCTGCTTGCGATTCTGGAATTACATTGGTCTGCTCGGCCCATTCCGCTAGTCGTGAATGCAATATACTAGACATTATCTTGGATATGATATTTAGAAGTGCAATGCCCCTGTAGTTGTTTGCATTTGAAGGACTTCCTTTCTTGAGGATAGGATGTATTAGTGCTTGACACCACATTTTTGGGTACTTCCCTGTGTTAAAAATGACATTAAACAACAAACGCAGGTACATTATCAAGGAAGGACAATGGAAAAGGGAAGGGGGGAGGGGGGGAGAGGGGGGGGGGTAGAGATAAGTTAAATGATCATACAAGTTCAAAAGTAAAAACATCTAGAATAATATAAAATTACATCTGATGATAAATGTTCAATAGAGATAAAACAAGAAATTGCAATAGCTAATGATAGCCTTAATGAAGTGAGACCAGTCTTGAAAAAAAAATGAAACATCCCAATAACTACCAAAACAATAGTTCTGCAAGGTTATGTGTCATGTGCAATCAATTTTTCAATATGGCTATAAAGGCTAGACAAACACTAACGACAGTGAAAAGAAACTAGAAGCAACAGAAATATAGCTTCTTATGAGAGTGATGAGAATTACTTTAAAGAAAAAAATATATAATGATGTAGAACTTGAAAAGTGCCCTCGCGGGCCATTCCCTGTTTTTAAAAAGGTGAGAAGAGAGAACCCGATGCAATTCCTGGAAAGTTTGAGTATATAATATACATAATAAAGGGTCTTGAAAATCTAGCAATTAATTGTGAATTTGTAGGCTAACAAGGCAGGGGCAGACCCTGAGAAACTTTCTTGAAAAGCCTAAACAGATGGGAGACGGCCAAAGCTCAGGATAATATTATAATAGCTTTGTTTGTGAGCATCTGAACAAAGGAATAAATGGTGAACCAATCATGATCGTTAAAATCAGTTGCAGATTTAGTACTTGATGATAATGTAAAGCGCATTTAGCGTATTCCAGGTGGAAATGCGTTATATTACTAATATTTAACATTATTATTATCAATAATATTGTTTATTATCATTATTATTACTATTATTTATTATTATATCATTATTGTTATTATTATTATTGCTATTATTATTGTTATTATAATTTTTTTTTCCTTTCCTATTTTTTTAAACAATTATTTTATTATCATCATCATCAACATCATCATCATCATCATCATCGTATACAGTAGATGGTAAAACGGTTAAGACTGTGCAGTATTTCCAAAATATTTAGTGACAAGTTCAACGTCTTGCTCTCAACGGGAGAGAGAGAGACAGAGATAGAGAGAGAGAGAGGGGGGGAGGAGGGAAGGAGGGAGGGAGGGAGGGAGGGAGGGAGAGAGAGAGCGCGAGAGAGGACCAGACAGTTGATTATCATCATCATCATCATCATCATCATCATCATCATCATCATCACCATCATCATCATCATCATCATCATCATTATTCAAATTATTGTTGTCAAATCATCCATTTCTTATTGTGCCTTTAGTTCAAAATGTGTACCACTTGTTTGGGATTTTTTGAAAACGAAACAAGAGAAAACAAAGCAATCATGTCCGATTAGCCCGCTACATTAGCATAAAGATATTGGCTAAAATGAATGGACAGTTAGAGGACATAACTCATATCTCTGGTTCATGCAACATGGAGACTATGATTGTTCATACCAGTTTATTGAGATACACATCTGTTTACGATAAGAGTAATCACATCCCTAAAGCCATAGTAAAGTGTTATCTCTGAGATAACGAAATGTTAAGATGACATTCCTTGTATTACAAAGTCTGTGAACACTGATCGTACACAACACGTTGTGCTAAACATTTTGTCCCCTTCTTTCTACATGGCTCATATCAAACGAAATTAAAAACAAAAAACAAAACAAAATAAAGTAAAACAAATACATAAAAAAACAAACAAAAGACGAATGAAAATAATAAGAAAAGAAATAAGTGTAAACAGCAATACATTAAAAATGTCTTAGAATGTTCTATTATTGTACCGAATGGAATTTAGGCCTATCAGTTAGTCTATAATATAAAAGAAAGATATGAATTGACATAAAAAAAGCTTTATTTTGCTTTTTAAGTAGCAAAATTTCCTGTTTTCCTGTAAGAATAAACAACAAAAAACAAAACAACAAACAAACGAACTCCTTATGTTGCTACTCTTGCTATATAAAATTTCGAGAATGAACAAGACGGGATCTATGAAAATAAATGTGCGTAAAGAAAGTCAAGACTTCATCTTCTGCATAAAGTCTTGCTGCATTCTCTTTTTGTCAAGCTTTCCAGTCAGACCAGTAGGGAACGCAGAGTATATAATTACGCCGTCGAGATGAGGTAGGAAATGCTCCACTGACGTGCTGTCTGTAAGCTGCTCTTTGTAGAACTGCATGATTTTGTCCTCCGTCATTTCGGAGTCCTTTTGTAGCTCAACACAAGCGCAAAGCCGGTCTTCCTCGTCATCTCGTTTCGTTGATATAACTTTGACGTCCAGTACGTCTGGACATTTTATCAAAATTCGCTCTGGCCAGCTGTAAAAAAGCAATATAATTATAAGAAAAACCTAGAGATACTACAACTACATCGCCAAATACTCTTTTTTTAGAAGAGGGTTTACTGCGCTCGCAACAGCATAAGCGCCAGAGATGTTACAATAGAGTAACAAACATAATAAAGAAGAAGTGGAGAAAAGGACGATAGATGTTTCCCAGGAAAGAAGAAGCAAATCACACCAGAGCACCCGCCAACCACGTTCAAATACTCAACCACACCTATTGCTTTTGGAAATTGATTGGGATTTTTGCATACGTGTTAACAAACACGAGATCTATAAATTTGTCTGTTGTTTTCTTCCTAAACCAATTATAACATTTTTAATGAGTTTTTTCCTGTGGTAGCATTCAAGTTTACAAAAAATCCGTGAAAATCCACACTCCAGACACCACCAACAAAAATCTATTTCTTATATCAAAAATTCAACAGACAAATTTTTTGTATTACATCTCTTCTTCATTCTGTGAATATGTCGTGAAGATTGGAAGAAAAATGGTGGCGTTATTTTTTAAAAAGTATAAAGGGAAGTCGCGTTTTGAGAACATGGCCAATAAAGAAAAATAAAAAGATTGATTTTATGAGGAAATGGTGGTGACAAACATGCCCGGTATGGGTAACATTACGGTTTTGGGGGGTTCTTATGAGATGAAATAGTTGTAGGAGAGGTTGAGGAAGCTAAAAATGCCTACAACTCAATTTCCATAATTTTGAGCCGTATCTGGACTTTGGAGGTGTAGCCCCCCCCCCCCCCCCCCCATCCACACACACACACACACACACACACACACACACACACACACACACACACACACACACACACACACACACACACACCCCAAACCCCCCTCTTTTAAAAGACCTGGTTTCTTCACCCTTGCGTGCCACCCAACCAACGCTGTGAGGTAAACGAAGACAAAGACTAAAACCTTAGATCTAAACCCATCAGACAGACGGAGATACTCGACCCTCCCCCCACCCCAAATTAAAAAACCCATTTCACACAAAAACTGAAACTACACCTTCTACGTGCTTCAACGACATGTCTAACTGCTATACGATTATAAATATTAATATGTGAAAGGTGCTGACTATATGATTTTCTTCTCGGATTCGAGCCCTATGGAAATCGCTACATTACGCGTAAAGGTGAAGTTTTTAAAATGTATAAGTATGTAATGATATAAGGCATGTTATACTTAAAGAATGTAACATTAATAGAAAATCTATAAATTTGACCCTGTGTTGATTTTTGGCCAATATCTCCAATTGCGGATAGTGAGAAGTAACTCATTTTGTCAGCACGCCTCACATATATTTATTATGCTTGTCCTGACCAGTCAGTTTCCTACCTGTGATAGATGAGGAATGTGTTCTTGGTGGACACTTCTCCCTCCCGGCCAAAGACAAACAGGTTCCCGGATTCGTCCACGAGCCCGCGGTCTCCAGTAAGAAAGAAACCGTCATCCGTGTACTTGGCACTGTTTGATGTGTCCTTGAAGTAGCCACTGAACATGCATTCAGCTGTGATAGAACCAACTGTGCTTTAGTGGATACATGGGGTAGTCAACAAGGAATGCAAGTTGATCACTATTTTGCACAATTTTGCATCAATTTTTACTAAATTCACCACATAAGTACTTGCAAGTGTACTTTTGAACTCAAACTGATGAGCTGTTAAGCTTGTCTGTTAATGTCTGAGAATGACTAATGCATCTGCAGAGGATAATACTTATCTAGGGAAACGGGAAAAAATTAAGAATTGAAGGTTTGGAGGACTTGTGGCTTCTGCTGTGGCCGACGAGATCAATTATGGCCGAGAAAAGTAAGACAATTATTGAGATGTGCAGTTTTTGGGTCTCTCTCTCTCCCCCGCTCTCTCTCTCTCTCTCTCTCTCTCTCTCTCTCTCTCTCTCTCTCTCTCTCCCTCTCACTCGCTCTCTCTTGTTTACTGCACGTCTCATTCATGAAGTCTCATATTAAAATCTGCTACCCACTGTGACTGCTGCTCTCAAGCTGGGTTTGTCAAAAGCTAGGCTCTCTCATGTCGAAATACATTATTTATATATACTTAAGAGTCATTATCATTCTTGTTTGACATCATCTTCACAAAATATGAATACCGATGATGATGATGATGATGATGATGATGATGATGATGATGATGATGATGATGATGATGATGATGATGATTAAAAAAGACGTTTCTATCTTAGCTGGTGACTTGAAAAGTTAATTATATTATTTTTTCAAATTTTGAACAATACACCAGAGCACTATCCGAGCTTACATTTTACAACAACGTTGCCTTCTGTGCCCTGAGCCACTTCTTTCATGTTGCCATCTACAATTTTCACCTGGGATTTCCCAAGAGGTGGTCCACACATAAAGTCCTTTGTCTTTGAGACCTGACAGATTTAAGAGAGACAATCAATTTTAAAATAAACATTTCAAAAGCAGAAACAAAAAAAGAAAAGAATTCATATTTCACCTACCTTGGTTTTTAATCATCTTGCCCAACTAACACACTTTAGTGTAAGTCATATAAGAGGTGTTGATTGTAAGACCAGAGCGTGATTACATAAGAAAACTAGCATGCGAACAGAATAAAATACATAGTATTATCGTTGGCAGGTCATCTAAACGCCGTGGTTCAGAAAGCACCCTTTTCTTTCAGGAGGGAAACACAATTGTTTTAAATTATGTTTTTAAAAAAGTAACCAATTTATGTATTTTTCCTGCTCATTCCAACATTTAGAATTTGAGTTTGGATACAATAATTATTAACTTGAGCACGTGTAACCGACGTAACAATTTTTTTAAAAGTGCAACAGAATTCATTTTAAACCAAAGTCATGATATATTAATACATCTGTTCTGAACAGCTGGCTTCCTTACGTAATAATTCTGTTAAACACAACAAAATACATCAAGGCATTGGTTTACCGCCCTCTTCAGGGCAGTAAGTTTATTTAAAAAATCAGGACTCCAGATTTATCACTAGCGTCTATTTGTGTAGCGGTTAGATACTTTGCTGTCGCATGTAAATGATGTGAACTCGATTCCCAAGTTAAGAAAACTTCAGTCCAGTATTTCTGTCTTTCTTTTGGGACGTTGTATCCGTCTTAGCCCAGTTTGTCCTTGCAGGCAGGATCAAACCCCACCTCCTTAATAATCTCAAAAAAATGAGTCGATGAGAGCGTAAATAAAACACACATATTTAAGATATGTTTCTTTCTTCTTTTTCGATTTATCGTCCATCTTCCACCCTTCCTCCACCCCCTGACTTCTTCTACTTCGAAGGTAATATTTTTTTAAATGTGTAACTATGTTGCAAGTAATGGAAATGTTTATTCTAGTAACTGAACAATACCAGCACACCAACAACAACAGCAGTTCAAACCACTCAAGCTTATTTGCACGTAGAGGGGGAGTGTATCGGCTCTATTATCGATGTCAACAAATCAAAAAACCTCACCATATCAGCTGACTTCAAAAACGCCATACAAATAATGCCCATTTCTGTGGATCCGTAACCGGACACAAATGCATAGGACAGTTTCCCTGCAGCTCCAAAGTGGACCTGGTGGACAGAGGGTGGGAGAAGATGTCAAAAGTTTTGTCACTGTGTCTGTGTGGCTCCTTACTAACCACATAATAATAGTTACGATAAATCATTTTGAAAGTCAGGACGATAGTATCCGATGTATGGGAAATTCAGTCAGCATATCGTAAGGCATGGAAATGACATCTTGAAGACATTTGGGCTATTTAATAAAGGGTTAAATAAAAAACACACACACACATCCACACACACACACACACACACACACACACACACACACACACACACACACACACACACACACACACATGGATCAATATTACATCATCAGGATTTAATTTTCAGGACGGACAGTTTTGTTTTGATCACTTATCAACTCGCCGCGAGCCACATTCATTTTTAATTACTGGGTCCACTCGGGGGCCGGAGTGAAACTGTTCGCAGGCTGGACCTGGTCAGCCGGCCGTTGTTTGTTCGTTCATACCTGAAGTAGATCTACACAACAAATAGAGAAAACAGCAATGTTTACCTTAGTGGTCAGTTTGGAGAGCTTGGGGTCTCCCAGCGAGTCTTCTTGCTTCCCGTACACCAGGAATGTGATACTGTTGCCCTCAAAGAAATCTAGATGCTCTTGCTTCAGCTTGGAGATGGAAACGATCCTGAAACATAAATGCATGGAGCATTCAAACCTTTACTTGTCTTCCAACGACCATACACTCTTCCATTCGGTCCTCAGTGCACATAGCTACACTGGCAACGTCAGAGTGTTAGGGACGCTTGTTTCGTTCGCTCTTTAAGAACGATCAGCAGCTGAACCTAGTCAATGTCGTGGGACATTTCCAACAATCATACACAGACCAGAGACACGAATGTGCATATTCCATTGTATGAATGTTTTCTTGCCTTTTTCTATCTCAGATTTTTCAAATGCAGAAAACAAAATGAAAAAAATCAGAACGAATAAAGTATTTCGAATTTAGGCCTTCTGCGAGCGATGGCAGAATTTTCACTCACCTGGAATGCGCAAAATCTGGACTCAGGGATCCGGTCACAAGCTTAGTCTCCGTGAAGTCTTTGTCTGAGAGCAGACGGTACTTGACCCGCACTCCCTTCGAGAAGCGAGCTTTGTGAATCTCCGCGGACCGAACTCCGATCTGATGTGGGGAAGATTTTTAATTTATTACAAAACTTTTTTTCTTGTTCTTGTTGTTGGAATCTTCATAGATATCCACAAGAATTTGAGAATGAAATTGTATCAGTTTCAACTATGTGTAGACTGTTTAAGAGGTTGGACATCGTGGTGTTGTTGTCATTGTTCTAATCTTGTTCTTGTTGCACTAATAGTTGCTGATGTTGTTGTTGTTGTAGTTATTGTTGTTGTTGTTGTTGTTGTTGTTGTTGTTGTTGTTGTTGTTGTTGTTGTTGTTGTTAATAATAATAATTTAAA